>NW_028270156.1:71758776-72065655 GCF_037043375.1 Chiloscyllium plagiosum | reverse complement strand
TACCAACCATGGTCGAATTGTAGAGCAGATTCAATGGGCTGAATGGCCTAATTCTGTTCCTAAACCTGATGGTCTGAATCGAAGGATATCAACTAGAAATTATTATTGACATTCAGCTATATAAAGATTGAACTCTTTCCCAGTTTAACATGCTTTCCTTCAGAGATGACATAGAAAGGACTTCATGTTCAGCCTGTGAAAGATGTACACAGATTCAGATTGATCCATTTGGGTTATCACACAGGGATCATCCCTGAGCACCAGCTTGTTGGGTCTGTCACAGGAGGAAATACCCCCTGTTTCAATCTACAGTCTGTTTCTTTCTTCACTTTTGACAAGAGTGGATGAGGAACTCATCTGGATGTAAACAGGTTTCAGAACGTTGGTATGGCCAAGTGAGGAGGGGTGATTGAGCTTCCATCTTGGCAATCTTTCTGTCCCACATCCAGGCTTTATGGCCATTTTAGCAAGCAGCTGTACCTCTCTGTAATAAAAGTACACACCCTCATTCAAGAGGGCAGTCTGTGGTGGCAATCACTCACCACTGAGTATGATTGCCCACCTCGGAGATTCTGTGTGACCACTCATGAGTCCTGTGTGACTGTTCAGCCCAATCCTAGAGTCACACCTTGCACCACACATTTGGCAGGCGTTTCTGGGAGGTGGGATTGATCCTTGGCCCAGAGATCAATTGACATTCCTTTCTGTGGCTCCTTTTCCCTGCTTCCTATTGCCCGACAGACCAGTCCCTTCATACAGCAGCTTCCTTCAAGTCGGTTTCATCTGAACTACCCCGAGGGACGTTGACATCTGTACGGCATTTCTTGAGGGAAGCCTTCCGGGGGGTCTTTGAAATGTTCCCCTCACCCTCCACTCATTCGAGTGTCTTCCTTCAGCTGGGCGAAGGGGATTAGCTTTGGCTGTTGGAACTCAGGTATCTTAAACGCGTGGTCAATCCAGCAGATGATCGTGACCTCGATGCTGGTGCTATTGGCTGCTTCAAGGCTGCTGGTGTTACCATGCCTGTCCTCTCAGGTGACGCAGCGAATCCATCTCAAACAGCATTTTCTTCTCAAGAGGTAGCAGCTATACACTGTTCAAGTTTCAGAGCCAGATAGAAGAGTTGGAAGGATGACTACATTGTACAGAAGGATATTGGTGTCAGCACAGATGCCATGGTCATTGAAGACTCTCATCCTCAGGCATCTGAAAGCAGTGCTCACAGATTGGGTGCAATGTCAAAGCTCCACGTGGATGTCAGCTTGAGATGAGAGATAGGTAAAGGAAATGTTCCATGTTTGGAAGGGTTTCTCTTTAGGGAGGATGCAACTGGAAGTCGACTTGGAAAAGGTTCGTCAAAGTCACTTTGAGATTGAGGCTGAGATCAATTCTTCAGTATGTTTCTGCAAAGTGGAGTGAGGCTTGAAGGTTCTCTGCCGAGAGAGTGGGAAATGCCACAAAGCGAGGTCAGTGTCGTTTTCATCTTCGGATTTCAACCGATTGATGAGTTTTTCTGGGCAGCCGACCTTTGACAGGATCTTCTAAGGGACTTCTGATAGTTTCAATAGACACACAATCAGCAGAGATACAGTATAAAAACTTTGCTCAAAGTTAAGATGCTCAGACAACCAGTAGAGACATGGTAGCCTGAATGGGTCCTACTGCACTGTGAAATGTAATTGACATTCCAGGCTGAAATTAACAAGATGCATACATGTTCATGGCTGTGGTCACCTTCTCAGCTACTGGTCATCCACTTCTTGTCCTCCTGAGGTTGCAGTTGTTGTTGTAGGAGGGAGAGGTGTCCTTCCTGGAGCAGAGGTGTCACACAGAGTATTGTTGCTGAGCTTCAATAGGGGCATGGCTGCCTGAACATGGTGAGAATTAGTGAAAGTGAATGGGCTTGATTCACTTGTTAAATTATAATCTATCTTCATGTGTTTTTTTTTCACTCAATGCCTGTACATTTGAGACAAGACTAAGACATGCCAAGTAAAGATTCTGTCATTGGCACTATAATGGTTCTCTAAATAACACATTTGTTTATCGGCTTGTAAGCACAGCAGGCTTTTCGAAGCAGATTTCTGAATAGATTCAGTTTTTGTCAGCATTTCAAAACTTGCCATGACTCTTGTATAGCTCGTGGCGTTTGTATATTGAGTGAGAGGGTGGGGGTATGAAATGGATGTGGAAGATGACGGGTAAGGGCTAAAGGGCCAAACAGCATTTAGTACAAATGAGGCACTCTCAAAGAGGTGAGGCAGCCCTACTACCCTGGTACTCACCCACCCCCATAGCTAAACACAACCTTCTAAACAGGCATTCATCAACCTCCATGGATAAAACCAACCTTCTAACCTGGTACTCACCCACTTCCATGGCGAACCCTAACCTTCTAACCTGGTACTCACCCACCCCCATGGCTAAACTCAACCTTCTAACCGGGCACTCACCAACCCCCATAGCTATAGCCAACCTTCTAACCTGGCACTCACTCACTCCCATGGCGAAACCCAACCTTCTAACCTGGCACTCACCCCCCCACATAGCAAAACCCAACCTTCTAACCTGGCAGTCCCCCTCCCCCATGGCTAAACCCAAACTTCTACCATGGAACTCACTCACTCCCATGGCTAAACCCAACCTTCTACCCTGGTACTCATCCACCCCCATGGCTAAACCCAGCCGTCTAACCTGGCACTCACTCACCCCCATTGCTAAACCCAACCTCCTAACCTGGCACTCAATCACTCCCATGGCGAAACCCAACCTTCTAACCTGGCACTCACTCACCCCCATTGCTAAACCCAACCTCCTAACCTGGCACTCAATCACTCCCATGGCAAAACCCAACCTTCTAACCTGGCACTCACTCACCCCCATGGCTAAACCAAACCTTCTAACCTAGCTCTCACTCACCCCCATGGCTAAACCCAACCTCCTAACCTGGCACTCACTCACCCCCATGGCTAATCCCAACCTTCTAACCTGGCACTCACTCACCCCATAGCTGAACCCAACCGTCTAACCTGGCACTCACTCACCCCCCCATGGCTAAACCCAACCTTCTAACCTGGTACTCACCCACCTCCATGGCTATACCCAATCTTCTAACCTGGCACTCACCCACCTCCATGGCTAAACTCAACCTTCTAACCTGGCACTCACCCACCTCCACGGCTAAACTCAACCTTCTAACCTGGCACTCACCCACCTCCACGGCTAAACTCAACCTTCTAACCTGGCTCTCACTCACTCACCCCCATGGCTAAACCCAACCTTCTACCCTGGCACTCACCCTCCCCCATTGGTAAACCCAACCTTCTAACCTGGCACTCATCCACCCCCATTGGTAAACACAACCTTCTAACCTGGCACTCATTCACCCCCATGGCTAAACCCAACTTTCTACCCTGGCACTCACCCACTCCCATTGGTAAACCCAACCTTCTAACCTGGCACTCACTCACCCACATGGCTAAACCCAACCTTCTACCTGGCACTCACCCACCCCCATGGCGAAACCCAACCTTCTACCATGGTACTCACACAACCCCATGGCTAAACCCAACCTTCTACCCTGGCACTCACTCACCCCCATGGCGAAACCCAACCTTCTACCATGGTACTCACACAACCCCATGGCTAAACCCAACCTTCTACCCTGGCACTCACCCACCCCCATGGCGAAACCCAACCTTCTACCATGGTACTCACACAACCCTATGGCTAAACCCAACCTTCTACCCTGGCACTCACTCACCCCCATGGCTAAACCAAACCTTCTAACCTGTCATTCACCCACCCCCATAGGAAAACCTAAACTTCTAAACTGGTACTCACTCACCCCCATGGCTAAACCCAAACTTCTAACCGGGCACTCACCCACCTCCATTGCTAAAACCAACCTTCTAACCTGGTACTCATCCACCCACATGGCTAAACCCAACCTTCTAACCTGGCATTCACCCACCCCCGTAGCTATACCCAACTTTCTAACCTGGCACTCACTCACACCCATGGCTAAAACCAACCTTCTGACCTGGTACTCACTCATCCCCATGGCAAATCCCAACCTTCTAACATGGCACTCACCCACCCACATGGCTAACCCCAACCTTCTACCCTGGCACTCACTCACCCCCATGGCTAAACCCAACCTTCCACCCTAGTAATCCCACACCCATGGCTAAACCCAACCTTCTACCTGGAACTGACCCACACCCATGGCTAAACCCAACCTTCTACCTGGAACTGACCCACACCCAGGGCTAAACCCAACCTTCTAACCTGGAACTCACTCACCCCCATGGCTAAACTCAACCTCCTAACCAGGCACACCCACCCCCATGGCTAAACCCAACCTTCTATCCTGGCATTCATCCACCCCCATGACGAAACCCAACCTTCTAACCTGGCACTTACCCACTCCCCTGGCTAAACCCCACCTTCTAACCTGGCACTCATCCACCCCCATGACTAAACCCAACCTGCTACCCTGGCACTTACCCACTCCCATTGGTAAACACAATCTTCTAACCTGGCACTCACTCACCCCCATAGCTAAACCCAACCTTCTACCCTGGTACTCACCCCCTCCCATGGATAAACCCCACCAACTACCCTGGCACTCATCCACCTCCATGGCTAAACCCAACCTTCTTCCCTGGCACTCATTCACCCCCATGGCTAAACCCAACCATCTAACCTGGCACTCACTCACCCCCATGGCTAAACCCAACCTTCTAACCTGGCACTCACTCACCCCAATGGCTAAACCCAACCTTCTAACCTGGTACTCACCCACCCCCATGGCTAAACCCAACCTTCTAACCTGGCACTCACCCACCCCCACGGCTAAACCCAACCTTCTAACCTTGCACTCACTCACCCCCATGGCTAAACCCAACCTTCTAACCTGGCACTCACCCACCCACATGGCTAAACCCAACCTTCTAACCTGCTACTCATCCACCCTCATGGCTAAACCCAACCTTTTACCCTGGCACTCACCCACCCCCATGGGTAAACCCCACCTTCTAACCTGGCACTCACCCACAGCCATGGCTAAACCCAACCTTCTACCCTGGCACTCACCACTCCTATGGCTAAACCCAACCTCCTACCCTGGCACTCACTCACCCCCATGGCTAAACCCAACCTTCTGACCTGGTACTCACTCACCCCCATGGCTAAACCTAACCTTCTGACCTGGTACTCACTCACCCCCATGGCTAAACCCAACCTTCTGACCTGGTACTCACTCACCCCCATGCCTAAACCCAACCTTCTACCCTGGCACTCACCACTCCTATGGCTAAACCCAACCTCCTACCCTGGTACTCACTTACCCCCATGCCTAAACCCAACCTTCTGACCTGGTACTCACACCCCCATGGCTAAACCCAACCTTCTAACCTGGCACTCACCCACCTCCATGGTTAAAATCAACCAGGTTTGTTGGCCATGGCCAATCTGTTCCTGAAGCCACCTTTTCCAGGGGGAAAACTCATGGGCCTATCTGGGAGCGAATCTGGAAATTTACCAACTCGAGCCTCTCACCAACATCTAGCTTTCTAAATGCACAAACACTCATCAAACACACAACCACTAACGCACATCTGTCCACTCCTCGAACTGACATCTTTGTGATCATCAATGATCTACAAGTAACAGCTCATAACACGGAAAAGTTCACATTTCTCAGTTGAGCTTTGTGTTCCGAGATACCTCCACGACAATGTAAAGTTGACGCTTTTACTAAAAATGACAAGAATATTTAAATATTTCCATTCCAATGCAAGCTACCAGGGGCTAAAGTTAACAAGCCATCAGGATATCACAATGGAAAAATCTCAGATGGTGGCCTTTCTCCAGATCCAGCAGATACAAAGACAGCACTACACCATGAACCAAGCCACATTAATTCTTTCTGTTTGCACACACCTTATAATGGGCTTGTCTTTTTCAACTGGAAGTGATGGTTAAATCCTGGTCCACAGTCCTTGGCTCTCTCTCTCTCTCGGCTTTGCCACATTCACATCTGTCTGCTTTCCACTTTCCAGTCAGTCCCACCTAAAATTCAGTGTCCTCCACTCCTCCCATCTCATTAACGTGGTTCCCGAGTGTCTCTCGACATTTCCTTACCAAGGTGACTTCTTCCATTTGCCTTTAGCACTGCTTTCGATTCGGAAATATGTCCCTTTTTAAACAGTCTTTAAAAACTAGCGACTACCTGGATAGGTGGCCACACTAAGTTGTGAGCAGGAGTCTAAATTTCTTTTCCCACGCTGAACAATGGCATACAGCCTGTTGTTTCAGAGAGAAAGCAGTCATGAAATGCCAGACTATTCGGTGGCCCCTCTGGGGAGACCCATCCCTTTCAACACGATCCAAAAAGAGAGAATATTTCTTTCCTTAGAATTGCCGATGTGCCTGGGAGGTTTCCATTCTCTTCACGCCATCCTGGAGCTGTCCTGTCTAGTCTGCTCTACATTCCTGACAGGTTGAGACTAGCCTGCCTCAGAGCCACTCCTTCCAATGAGATGTAGAGACAGCTATTTGATGGACAGGCCTGGTCCCACTCCCAGGGTAACAGTCCGTACTCACAGACCCGACTTACAGTGAATTCACACTTGGGAAGTGGTGGAAGGTGTAAATGACAGAGCTGGATGCAGTGGCTGAACGAGTCTCGGCACATGTCAATGTGACCTCAGTCGATATTCCCGTTGCAATGTCCGAACCAGTTTATACGAGACAGATGGGGCATGGCTGGAGACTGACATCTTCCAGAGAGTATTCTAACTGCCTGCTACAGAAGAGGTTTCGAAGTATTCTAGCCTGAAGTCACATGCAGATTGGGTGTCACGTCGCTGCTTGTTCTACAAAATTCCTGTTTGTGCAGCATCTGCAGTGATCACTCCAGAAACAGCCAGCAATCCTTGTTTCGGAACCTCAGGGCCATCACCTCAGACTGATTACAGGCAACTGGATTTCCCTGAGCTGTCCAACCATTCAACATTGTCATGTGGATAAGAAACAGTGTGGGGACAATTGCGAATGGAGAGAGAGGGAGGGAGGGAGGGGACAGTGCAGATAGGGAGACAGAGAGAGTGTGTGTGGCTTTACATGAGACAAAGACAGACCTGGAGAGGGAGAGACCAAAAGAGTGCAATTCTCTTCAGGGAGCAGAAATATTGTGACAGTGGAATCAACAAGGGAATATTTCAGAGTTTTTAGCTGACACCACATCATCAATCGCATGGAACCAATCCATCAGGTCACACACAACCTTTGCTAAACTGTCTGACACTTTCACTCTCCCCCCAATTGTTTGTCAGACTGTCTGCCTGACTTCCCTGTGTCAGACTGTCTGTCCGACTCCCCCCAGTCCTTTATCAGTCTGTCTCCCTGACTCCCCCCCAGTCCTTTATCGTCTATCTCCCTGACTCCCCCAGTCCTTTATCAGTCTGTCTCCCTGACTCCCCCCCAGTCCTTTATCGTCTATCTCCCTGACTCCCCCAGTCCTTTATCAGTCTGTCTCCCTGACTCCCCCCAGTCCTTTATCAGTCTGTCTCCCTGACTCCCCCCAGTCCTTTATCAATCTGTCTCCCTGATTCCCCCAGTCCTTTATCTGTCTGTCTCCCTGACTCCCCCAGTCCTTTATCGTCTATCTCCCTGACTCCCCCAGTCCTTTATCTGTCTGTCTCCCTGACACCCCTCAGTCATTTATCATCTATCTCCCTGACTCCCCCCAGTCCTTTATCAGTCTGTCCCTGACTCCCCCCAGTCCTTAATCAGTCTATCTCCCTGACTCCCCCCATAACCTTATCAGTCTGTCTGTCTCCCTGACTCCCCCCAGTCCTTTATCAGTCTGTCTGTCTCCCTGACTCCCCCAGTCCTTTATCAGTCTATCTCCCTGACTCCCCCAGTCCTTTATCAGTCTATCTCCCTGACTCCCCCCAGTCCTTTATCAGTCTGTCTGTCTCCCTGACTCCCCCAGTCCTTTATCAGTCTATCTCTCTGACTCCCCCCAGTCCTTTATCATCTATCTCCCTGACTCCCCCCAGTCCTTTATCAGTCTGTCTGTCTCCCTGACTCCCCCCAGTCCTTTATCATGTCTGTCTATCTCCCCGACTCCACCAGTCCTTTATCAGTCTATCTCTCTGACTCCCCCCAGTCCTTTATCGTCTATCTCCCTGACTCCCCTCAGTCCTTTATCAGTCTGTCTGTCTCCCTGACTCCCCTCAGTCCTTTATCGTCTATCTCCCTGACTCCCCCAGTCCTTTATCGTCTATCTCTCTGACTCCCCCCAGTCCTTTATTGTCTATCTCCCTGACTCCCCCCAGTCCTTTATCAGTCTGTCTGTCTCCCTGACTCCCCGCAGTCCTTTATCAGTCTATCTCCCTGACTCCCCCCCATAACTTTATCAGTCTGTCTGTCTCCCTGACTCCCCCCCAGTCCTTTATCAGTCTGTCTGTCTCCCTGACTCCCCCCCAGTCCTTTATCAGTCTATCTCCCTGACTCCCCCCAGTCCTTTATCAGTCTGTCTGTCTCCCTGACTCCCCCCCAGTCCTTTATCAGTTTGTCTGTCTCCCTGACTCCCCCCCAGTCCTTTATCAGTCTATCTCCCTGACTCCCCCAGTCCTTTATCAGTCTATCTCCCTGACTCCCCCAGTCCTTTATCAGTCTATCTCCCTGACTCCCCCAGTCCTTTATCAGTCTATCTCTCTGACTCCGCCCAGTCCTTTATCAGTCTGTCTGTCTCCCTGACTCCCCCCAGTCCTTTATCAGTCTGTCTGTCTCCCTGACTCCCCCCAGTCCTTTATCAGTCTATCTCCCTGACTCCCCCCATAACTTTATCAGTCTGTCTGTCTCCCTGACTCCCCCCCCAGTCCTTTATCAGTCTGTCTGTCTCCCTGACTCCCCCCCAGTCCTTTATCAGTCTGTCTGTCTGCCTGACTCCCCGCAGTCCTTTATCAGACTGTCTGTCTGCCTGACTCCCCGCAGTCCTTTATCAGACTGTCTGTCACCTGACTGCCCCGGAGTGCTTTGTCAGACAGTCTGTCTGCCTGACTGATTTCACCTGAATGCTGGAGCAAGCTGCAAAATGTGAGTTGTGAAGCTGAAAGCTGGACTGTGTGTACAGTTGGCAGGAAGTCAGAGACATCTTGTGCAGACTCCAGGAATGAGAACTGCAGAGGCAGAAAATCTGAAATCAAAGTGGAATGTACAAGTAATGGTGAGTAGGTCGGGCAGGATCTGTGGAGGGTTAAAGATTCACATTGGTTTCCTTCCACCTCTGCTCTCTGGTCTGCTGATAATGTCCACCATTTTCAGCTCCCTCAAGACGTACACTCTGCATCGGCTTGCAAGAGATGTGAAGCAAATTCAACTCAGCTTCTGAAAAGCTACAGCTGAAAGCTGGGAAGGAATTGGCTATTACCTCCCCCCACCATCCCCCCACCGCACTTCCACACCAGAAGGCTGACAATTGAAGGAAACAAAGAACCTGCATTGATATAGCACCGCCGACAGCATCAGGATACCCAAACTGAGGTACGTTAGAAGCTCAGTCACTGATGTAACGTAGGAATTGAAGACAGCAAGCCGTGTTGATGAGCAGACAATCAGGTTTGGTCAGGAACAAATACTGCCCTGAGGCCTGGGCAAAACATCACTGCTGTCTGTAAAAATTGTGCCATCCACGGGATCCCTAATATCCTGAAGGGGCAGAAGGTGCAGTTTAGGGCATCCGTTTCATGCCTCATGTGGGGGACTCAAGCTCAGGCAGTGCAGCACTCCCTCAGTGTGGCACTCCCCCAGTGCGGCACTCCCCCAGTGCGGCACTCCCCCAGTACGGCACTCCCTCAGTGTGGCACTCTCCCGTCTGGCACTCCCCCAGTTTGGCACTTCCTCAGTGTGGCACTCCCTCAGTGCGGCACTCCCTCAGAATGGCACTCCCCCAGTTTGGCACTCTCTCAGTGTGGCACTCCCTCAGTGCGGCACCCCCTCAGTGCGGCACTCCCCCAGTGCGGCACTCCCCCAGTGCGGCACTCCCCCAGTGCGGCACTCCCTCAGTGCGGCACTCCCCCAGTGCGGCACTCCCCCAGTGCGGCACTCCCCCAGTACGGCACTCCCCCAGAACGGCACTCCCCGAGTGTGGCACTCCCCCAGTGCGGCACTCCCCCAGTGCGGCACTCCCCCAGTGCGGCACTCCCCCAGTGCGGCACTCCCCCAGTGCGGCACTCCCCCAGTGCGGCACTCCCTCAGTGCTGGCATGGATAAGGTAAAGTGATAAGGTTTCTCCCCCCTGGGTTGGGGAGTCCAGAACTGGAGGGCTTAGGTTTTAGGTGAGAGGGGAAAGATTTGAAAGGGACCTAAGGGGCAACCTTTCCACGTCGAAGGTGGTGTGTGTATGGAATGAGCTGCCAGAAGAAGTGGTGGAGGCTGGTACAATTACAACTTTTAAAATACATCTGGATGGGTACATGAATAGAGGGATTTGGGCCAAATGGGACTAGATTTATTTCGGATCTCTGATCGACATGGACGAATTGGACCGAAGAGTCTGTTTCAATGCTGTACAAATCTATGACTCTACGTCTGCACAGGACCAGTCTTTCTGAACCTGCCTGGTCTGTTAGTATTCATCTCATTCTTCAATATATCGTCTGCAAAACGCTGAGATTATTCTCTGCATACACAAGTCCAGATCCTGAACAGATATCAAAGAGAATAACAATGCTGGTTCTGAGGGAATATTACTGTATTACTTCCATCAGTCGAAAATGCAGTGTTTTCCACTGCTTTCTGCCATCCATACATTGGGCAGTTTTGTCTCCACCCTGTCACTGTCCCTTTAATCTCATGGGCTTTTATTTTACAAATCAGTCTATTACATGAAATTTTGGCAAATGCCCTTTGAAAGTCTACGTGCAGAACAATCAGATTGTTACTTCAAAGGTCTCAATCAATTTAGTCGAATATGATTTGCGTTTCTATATTAACAGCCCGATGAAAGGACTGAGTGGGATGGTTTCAGCATTACTGACGATAAACAGGAAACTAAAATGTAGGAAGGACATCGGGAAGCTGCAGAGGGACATTGCTGTGCTGATTAGGCGGGTGGCACGTGGAGCATTGATCATGCCAGGGTATTCACTTTGGGAAAGAATCTGGCTAAGACGCTCAGAAATTATCACGTTTCTCTGACCACCAATGTTTCATGTCCTTGCGCACAAAAAAGCAGAAGGTTTACATGGCAGGTACGGCCAGAAATCGAGACGGCAAATAGTACAATGGAATAACCCAACTGTGGATGCTGAAAATTGGAAACAGGAACAGAAATTCTGTAGGTCTGGCAGCATCTGTGGAGAGAGAGAGAGAGAGAGAGAGAGAAGAGAGAGAGAGAGAGAGACTGCCGCACTGAGGGAGTGCCACACTGGGGGAGTGCCGCACTGGGGGAGTGCAACACTGGGGGAGTGCCGCACTGGGGGAGTGCCACACTGAAGGGGTGCCACACTGAAGGGGTGCCACACTGAGGGCGTGCCGCACTGAGGGCGTGCCGCACTGGGGGAGTGCCGCACTGGGGGAGTGCCACACTGGGGGAGTGCCACACTGAGGGAGTGCCATTTGATGGAGTGCCGCACTGAGGGCGTGCCGCACTGAGGGAGTGCCGCACTGGGGGAGTGCCGCACTGGGGGAGTGCCGCACTGGGGGAGTGCCGCACTGAGGGAGTGCCGCACTGAGGGAGTGCCGCACTGGGGGAGTGCCGCACTGAGGGAGTGCCGCACTGGGGGAGTGCCGCACTGGGGGAGTGCCGCACTGGGGGAGTGCCGCACTGGGGGAGTGCCGCACTGAGGGAGTGCCGCACTGAGGGAGTGCCGCACTGAGGGAGTGCCGCACTGAGGGCTTGCCGCACTGAGGGAGTGCCGCACTGAGGGAGTGCCGCATTGAGGGAGTGCCGCACTGGGGCGTGCCGCACTGGGGGCGTGCCGCACTGGGGGCGTGCCGCACTGAGGGAGTGCCGCACTGAGGGCGTGCTGCACTGAGGGAGTGCCGCACTGGGGGAGTGCCGCACTGGGGGAGTGCCGCACTGGGGGAATGCCGCACTGGGGGAATGCCGCACTGGGGGAGTGCCGCACTGAGGGAGTGCCGCACTGAGGGAGTGCCGCACTGAGGGAGTGCCGCACTGAGGGAGTGCCACACTGAGGGCGTGCCACACTGAGGGAGTGCCACATTGAGGGAGTGCCACATTGAGGGAGTGCTGCACTGAGGGAGTGCCGCACTGAGGGAGTGCCGCACTGGGGGAGTGCCGTACTGGGGGATTGCCGCACTGAGGGAGTGCCACACTGAGGGAGTGCCGCACTGAGGGAGTGCCGCACTGAGGGTGTGCGGCACTGAGGGAGTGCCGCACTGAGGGAGTGCCGCACTGAGGGAGTGCCGCACTGGGGGAGTGACGCACTGGGGGAGTGCCGCACTGAGGGCGTGCCGCACTGGGGGAGTGCCGCACTGGTGGAGTGCCACACTGAGGGAGTGCCGCACTGAGGGCGTGCCGCACTGGGGGAGTGCCGCACTGGGGGAGTGCCGCACTGGGGGCGTGCCACACTGAGGGAGTGCCGCACTGAGGGAGTGCCGCACTGAGGGCGTGCTGCACTGAGGGAGTGCGGCACTGAGGGCGTGCCGCACTGGGGGAGTGCCAGCACTGAGGGACAGAGCTATCGTTTTGACTGCAGTGACCCTTCAGAACTGATGGTCGCTAGGATAAAGCGGGATTTCTGGCTGAAGACAAGGAGTGAAGGGGAGGGGATGGACTGAGTGGACAGGTGGAAATGGAGCCGAGAGACAGAGAGGAGGACTATTGGGCAGACAAAGATAGTAAGCCAGGGAAGGAGGAAGACTGATAAGGGAATGCTGAACAGGTGAAAATGGGGTGACTTTAAACAGTCTGCGTCTTGTGTATGTGTGTGATGGAGTGCAACGCGAGTAAAGGATGTGGAAGAAGATTCAGGGTCTACAGTTATTGAACTGGATATTGAGTCCACAAAGCTGCAGGGTCCCCAAGTGGATGATGAGGTGCTGTTCTTCCAGCTTGCACTGAGCTTCGCTGGAGCACTACACTAAACCTGGGACAGAGAACAGGGTACGGTGTTAAAGTCTAGATCAGTGTGGTGCTGGAAAAGCGACAGCAGGTCAGGCAGCATCCGAGGAGCAGGAAAATCAACGTTTTGGGCAAAAGCCCTCCATCAGGAATACATCAGGATTCCCGGTGAAGGGCTTTTGCCCGAAACGTCGATTTTCCTGCTCCTTGGATGCTGCCTGACCTGCTGTGCTTTTCCAGCACCACTCTAATCTTGACTCTGGTTTCCAGTATCCGCAGTCCTCGTTTTTACCTGGGGTGTTAAAGTGACAGGCAACTGCTCGTTCAGGGTCTTTTTTTGGCAGACAGAACGCAGGCATTCTGGCAAATGCTACGTTGCTCTTTACTGTAAATGGTTAACGACTCAAAGCTTCCCAGGGCAAAAGGGAAACGGATTCCCACTTTCACATGACGATGAAAGCAACTGCATTCGAATAGCTGTCAGGAAGGTTACCATCACTAAAAACGATTGGGTTCTCATTCTTCATGGAAGGCAGAGACCAGACAGAGATGGAAACCCAAGAATGCATTTTCCAACATTCAATTTTTTTTTAAAACGTTTATTTGCCCTCAAGGCACACTTGATTTTGCGGAGTTTCACTGTCATACTTCGCTCCAATATATCAAAACGACTTCTGGTCCTGTCTGACTCCATAACCAGCCAAGCCCCAGCAACACTGTGCTGTCTTTAGATGTAATGTCAGTGACTACACATAGTTACTACGCATTAAAACTGGATTGCTAATTTAAAGTCACTCCATATCCCCTCCAGTCCATAAAGCAATAAATTACAAAATCTTTGAAGCTGGACTTCCATTCTTATTAAAATTCTTAATAAGAAATTTCACTTCAATCTTATTCACATCACATTTGCTGACTTATCAGTGAATTGCTGCACTCAAAACGATAGCTCTGTCGCGCTCTCTCTCTCTCTCCACAGGTGCTGCCAGACCTACTGAGTTTCTCCAGCAATTTCTCCCGCTCACCCTCGGAGGACCCCTTCTCCGACTTCCAACACACCCCATCCACTTGGACACCCGTTACCCGTCTGTTACTCATCCTCAATTTCTTCATTTCCAACTGCTGCCGTGACACTGACCACCTCAACTTGTCCAACCTCTCACCGCCGCAATTCGCAGACCTCCACTCCCTCTGCTCCAACACCATCAAACCCGCAAATAAAAGCGGGGGGGGGGGGGGGCGCAGCGGTAGTTTAGTGCACCAACTTCTAAACCGCTGAAGCCAGGCGCCAACTTGATCACAACCTCACCTCCCATCACCAAATCATCACCCCCCCCAGATCGTATACCGCAGGGGATCTCCCACCCACAGCCTCCAACCTCATAGTTCGGGATGCCCGCACTGCCCCGTTCTACCTCCTTCCCAAGATCCACAAGCCTGGCTGCCCCAGTCGACCCATTGTCTCAGCCTGCTCCTGCCCCACCGAACCCATCTCTGCACCCACATACATTCAGGATGCACCTCCTGCATGCCTTTTAGTTCCCTGGCCCCAATGCCTCACTATGAACAGCCCAGTCTCTACACACATCTTTCCACCATGATAAAGGTCTCCAAGCCCTCTGTTTCTTGCTCTCCCGTTAACCCAATCAGTAGCCTTCCAATGACACACTCATTCGATTGGGTGAACCGGTCCTCACCCTCAACAATTTCTCCTTTGAATCCTCCCACTACCTCCAGACTAAAGGGGTAGCCATGGGCGCCCACATGGGCCCCAGCTATGCCTGTCTCTTCGTCAGGTACATGGAACAGTCTATCTTCTGGAGTTACACTGACACTATTCCCCACCTTTTCTTCCGCTACATCGATGACTGTGTATGGGCACCACCTTGTGCTCCCTCAAGGAGGTTGAGCAGCTCAACAGCTTCACAAACAGCTTCCAGACTGACCTCAAGTTCACCTAGACCATCTCGGACACCTCCCTCCCCTTCCCAGACTTTACCATTTTCATTCCCAGCGACCGACTCAACATGGACATCTGCTTCAAACCCACCGACTCCCACAGCTACCTGTCCTATACTTCCTCCCACCCTGCCTCCTGTAAAAATGCTATCCCTTATTCCCAATTCCTCCGCTGCACCTGCTCCCAGGAGGACCAACTCCACCACTGAACACACCGGATTGCCTCCTTCTTCAAGGACCGCAATTTTACCTCCCTCATGGTTGACTCTCTCTTGAGCATCTCCCCCACTACCTGCACCTCTGCCCTCGAACCCTACTCCTCCAACCACAAGGACAGAACACACCACCCACCCCCCGCGCTCCTCACCTTCCACCCCACCAACCTCCGCATACATTGCATCATCCTCCGCCATTTCTGCCACCTACAAACAGACACCACCACCAGTGATATCTTTCCCTCTTCACCCCTATCTGTGTTAGGTCCACGCCCCCCCCCACCTACCCGACCTACCCGCCCTCCCCTCCCGATACCTTCCCCTGCCACTGCAGGAAATGCAAACCCTGCGCCCACACCACCCTCACCTCCGTCTAAGGCCCCAAAGGATCCTTCACATCTGACAGAGATGTACCTGCACATCCAAACACCTCATCTACTGTGTCTGTTGCTCTCGATGTGGTTTCCTCTACATTGGGGAGACAGGATGCCAACTCGCAGAGCGTTTCAGAGACCATCTCTGGGGCAGCTGCACTAAACAACCCCGTCGCCCCATGGCGGAACACTTTAACTCCCCCTCCCACTCTGCCAAGGGCATGCAAGTCCTGGACCTCGTCCACCGCCAAACTTTAGCCACCCGACGGCTGGAGAAAGAACGCTCATCTTCTACCTCCAACCACACAGGATCAATGTGGATTTCACCAGTTTCCTTATTTCCCCTCCCCCCACCTTATCCCAGATTCAGCCTTCCAATTCGGCACCGTCCTCATGACTTGTCCTACCTGTCCATCTCCCTTCCCACCTATCCACTCCACCCTCCTCTCTGACCTATCACCGTCACCCCTATCTTCATCCACCTATTGTATTCCCAGCTACCTTCCTCCCCAGCCCCACATCCCTTCCCATTTATCTCTCAGCCCCCTTGGACCAACCTCTCGTTCCTGATGAAGGGCTTATGCTCAAAACGCCGATTCCCCTGCTCTTCAGATGCTGCCTGACTGGCTGTGCTTTTCCAACACCACTCTCTTCGAAATCGCATTAAAAGTTTGAATTTCAGGTTGGGTGACCATTATCTTACTGTACTGCATTACCAGGATCTTCCCCTCTCGATGTTAATAACCCAACAAATCCTCACAACTAACATCTCCCTCAGACGCCCTTAAATGACGTCGTAAAGCTCACTAAAATGTCTGTGGGATCTCAGCCTTGGTGAAATCCCTTTCCCGCCCCGTCTGTAAAAATAAAGTCAAACTGTGCATCAAATTTACAATTCATTGTAGCTCCCCCTAATATGAGGGGAACTATTAACCAGCACAGAAGCTAAACTGGATTTCTTCCCATTGGCCAATTCATAGAAGGTAGATCCAAAAAGCCATCGGATTCTTTGTATAAGCTGCCCATGTCAGTTCAGTAAGCAACTTACAGTCTGGTTCCTTTGTCGGTAGTTTCTCGAGCATTTCATTGGCAGCGATTCTTTCCCAGATTGCATTGCTGAGTGCACTGCTGTGGTATTCTTGACCACAAATGTCTCCAAACTTGGCATCAACAAATTTCCCTCCATTTATCAATCAGAAACTCAGCCGTTACCCCAGTTCAAACCCTATCCATTGCTCCATCACTTGATCTGGAATCATCGCTTTGTCCATATTAATGTAGAAAGACCTGAGCTAGTTGCCTATGTCTATAAAAGGGTTAGCAACTCCAAAGGTGACAGTTTCCAGAATGTAAAATATTTCTGTTTTGGTCCCATTTCTTGTGATCCATGGCATTAAAGGTAGCGATGAGAGGATTACGATAGACGTCCACTGATCTTTGTTATATCTTCTATATTTTGCACTAACCGCTTCAGTGAGCCTCACAGAGTCCTCACCAATCTGCCTGCAACCTTACAGCTGGCTTCAAGGCAACTGTATTTTCTCTATGATTCTTATCACTTGATGCCATTCTCTCCAATGTTCTGATCAGAGCCATTAGGCTTTGTTAAGGAGATACAATATTACCCCGAGTAGGAAACTGAAGCCCCACTGACGTTCCTAACACGATTGCTTCGTTATGCTCTCTGACAATTTTATATGTGTCCTTTTCAAAGGAAGGCTTACTTTGTGTCAGCTGTCTCTCACTGCAGAGGATATCAATACTGATCATGTGGCTTGCTCTAGCCATTTTGGACAGATTCACCACTTCTTTTAGTGGCCCCTATGTGCTTCTATCTCAAGTTTAAAACAAGTAGATCTTTCAGACCCCAGGAGCCGGTGTTGACCCTCACTATTGAGTGAATCTGGACAACATTATAGACAAGGTGAAAGTGAGGACTATAGATGCTGGAGATTAGAGTCAAGGGTGTGGTGCTGGAAAAGCACAGCAGGTCAGGCAGCATCCAAGGAGCAGGAAAATCGACATTTCGAGCAAACACCTTTCATCAGGAACGTTATAGACAAATTCAGTCACACATTGTTGAGATGCAACCACTCAATAACACTACACAATTAACATTGTTGCCAGAGTTGGAAGGTTTGAGCTATAGGGAGAGGCTGAACAGGCTGGGGCTGTTTTCCCTGGAGCATCGAAGGCTGAGGGGTGACCTTATAGAGGTTTCTAAAATCATGAGGGACATGGATAGGGTAAATAGCCAATGTCTTTTTCCCCTCTGCGTGTAAACGTTGTCCCTCAGGTTCCCTTTTATATCTTTCCCCTCTCACCTTAAACCTATGTCCTCTAGTTCTGGGGGAAAGAATTGAGGAAGGCTATGGGTTATATCCAGTGTCCGGACATCCAGTTAGAGGCAGGAGGAGAACGTTACTCAGAGTTAACGAATGGTAATCCTAATGTGGGGATTAATAGCTGGTGACCTGCAGATTGCAATTTGAATGGATCTGCTTCCAATGCAGAGGGAAGGGACCATTGTTCACGCTGTCAGCTCAGTGTAGTGTGCAGTAAGGCCCACTGCTGACTCCATTCACCGAGACATCACTGGCCAGGCCTGGCTGAGGCAGGCTCCTCCTGCTCAAAACTGCAAATTCTTCCACAGGGAGCACTCTGACTGAGCATCAACATTTCACTGCGGCTCCTGACCAAATGCTCACACCACTGAGCCACAACAGATTCAGCGTATTATGTACAGACTGAGGAGAGGAGAGACAAGAGGAGAGCGGGAGGTAAACTGAACATGCCGACACCTGGCAACAGGCAGGATCCTGCTCCAGAGCTCGCCCTTTCTTTTACTGTCTCACTAATTTGTTGTCTCCCGCTCACTCACTTTCTATCTCCCTTGCTCTCTCACACACTTTCATTCACTGTCTCTCACTTGCTTTCTCACTCTCTCATACTTTCTATCTCATTCACTCCATTGCACTCTCTCACTCTCTTAGTCACTCATTCTTTCGCATGCTTTCTCTCTCTCATACTTGTGGTCTCTCTCACAGATATTCTCAAGCTCTCTCGTGCACTCTCTTGTACACTCTCTCTCACATTCATACACTCTCTCCCATACTCTGTACCTCACACACACAATCTCTCACACTCACTCTCTCACATTCACAATCTCAATCTCACACTCTCACTCTCTTTCTCCCACGCACACTCTCTCTCTCTCACAATCACACACTCTCACATTCACATTATCTCTCACTCTCATGCACTCGCTCACACTCTCTCTCTTGTACACTCTCTCACACTCACACCATCTCTCTCACAATCTCACTCCCTCATACTCTCTCACACAAAAACACGTGTTTTATCTCTCACAAATGCACACTCTCTCTCACACTCTCTTGCATACACACTCTCATATACACATTCACACTCTCTCACATAATCGCACTCTCGCACATACTATCTCTCGCACACCATCTCTCACAATTTCACTGTCATACTTTCTCTCTCGTGCACACTCCGTTTTGCACACCCACACACATACTCCCACAAACACACACACTCTATCTCTCTCACACAACACTCTCTCTCTCGCACACCCACACACACACACTCACATACACACAAGTTCTATCTCTCTCTCACATACTCTCACACAGACACACACACACACTCTCACACACATACTCTCTCTCCCACACACACAAACATTCTCTCTCCCCCACACACACACTCTCTCCCCCACACATACACTCGCTTTCTCCCCCCCACACACTCTCTTCCCCACATAGTCTCACTCTCATATTCACTCTCTTACACACTGTCTCACACTCAAATACTCTATCTTGCGTACACACTCTGTCTAGCACACCCTCTCTCACATACACTCTGTCACACTCATAAACCCTCTCTTGCATACACTGTCTAGCACACCCTCTCTATCTCACACTCACACTCTCACAATCCCTCTCTCTCACTTCTCCACACACACTCTCTCACAGTCTGTCTTCCTCACACACTCTGTCTCTCTCTCTCTGCTCATCTCTCTCTCTCTGTCTCGTACATGTTTTCTCTCTCTCACTCTTCCTTACTCTCTCACTCCCTCCCTCTCTCCCTCCCCACTCTGCTCATTCCATGCTGCTGTAAATCAGTCTCTCCCACACCACCCTGCAGCCTCTCCCTGGATCGGGAGATGTGACCTACACGTTGTTCTGAACTCCCTCTCCTTCCCACCTGAAACATTCCGACAAACATCTGCTCTCCTTTTCAAACCAACCCCCAGCAGAGAACATTGGAAAGCCCTGTCTGTTTAGACATTGTCAACAAAATAAGGTTTGATAGTCTGCAGCGTGCCTCTGACAATGGATCTGACAGGAATACTGTGTGTGTGTGACAGGAACACTGTGTGTGTTTGTGTGTGTGTGTGTGTGTGTGTGTGTGCACGCGCGTGCGTGTATGTAGTCACACTAGATTCCTACCACCAGGAGGCACCGATGGCTTTAGACCATTCCAGGGCAGTGAAATGAATAAATATGTGAAAGACGATTTTAACACCTCCAGTCAAAAAAAATCCAGCCAAATCAACAGAGCTGTGAACCTAATCAAAACATTTCCTTCTCACTTAAAGAGTCACACAGCACAGAAACAGACCCTTCGGTCCAACCAGTCCATCCTGACCATAATCAAAAACTACACTTGCCCCACCTGCCTGCTCCTGGCCCCTATCCCTCCAAACCTTTCCTACTCATGAACTTATCGGAATGCCTTTTAAACGTTGTAACTGTGCCTGCATCCACCACTTCCTCTGGAAGTTCATTTCACACACAAACCACTCTCTGTGTAAAGAAGATGCTCTCCTCTAAATGTGTGCCCCCTTGTCCTGAACTCCCCCACCCTAGGGAAAAGACACTTGCCATACACCTGATCTATACCCCTCAAGACTTTCTAAACCTCTACAAGGTCACCTCTCAACCTCCTATGTGCCAGTGAAAAGCGTCTCAGTCTATCCAGCCTCACCTTCTAACTCAAACCCTCCATTCCCAGCAACATCCTGGTAAATCTCTTCTGAATCCTCTCCAGCTTAATAATATCCTTCCTGTAACAGGGTGACCAGGACTGGACATTGTACTCCAGGACAGGCCTCACCAAAGGCCTGTACAATCTCAACATGATGTCCCAACTCCTATACTCAAATGTCTGAGCAGTGAAGGCAAGTGTGCTAAACACCATCTTAACCACCCTGTCTACACAAACTTCAAAGCATTATGTACCCAAACCCATAAATCTCTCTGTTCTACATTATTAGCCAAGGCGCTACTTTTAACTGGATGAGGCCTGCCCTTGTTTGTTTTACCAAAATGCAAGCACCCCACATTTATCCAAGTTAAACTCCATCTACCATTCTTCAGCCCATTGACCCAATCTTCTTGACTAACCATGTCACCCTATTCATATTACTTACTGATGTTACGGACCAGACCAGATCCCTCAAAATATATTAAGAAGGTAGCCTAGACCTTAGTTTTTTCCTATTTTAAAGGTAAATACAAGATGCTCTCCTCCAGATGCAATTTGATTGGCCAAATTACTTGGTGTTAAGCAAAAAGCAATTTATTCAAACACTATAGTTAAAAAAAAAACAAAAGAAAAATTTAAAGAATAGAACTGACTTAGCTGTAACTCTATGGGAAATGCTTAACAGAGTAATACATACAGTACCTATTATGAAATAACTGTTCCAACATTGTAAAATCTCTTGGCTAAAGGAAAATTCAGAAAAATAGACGATCTCACATCAACTCCAGCAACAGGAAAAGAACAGTGAGACAGTGTCGCAGGAAGAGATGCCCTGCAACAGCTGCTACTGAAAAACTAAGAAATTAAAAATCCTAGTTTTATAGGAGCTTGACCCCACCCATTCAGGCTGCTTTTATTGTTTCAACTTTTGGAAAAACTCAAGACCTCACAAGCTGTTTACTTTCAATAGACACCTCAGTACCTCTGCCTTAAAACCTTTCTTGAAAAAAAGTCAAAATAGATCTCTTAAAGCAATAGTACTGTCACAGTGATCCCCGTACCTGTACAGTGTAAGATCAAAAGATTGAGATCAAATCCTGGGAGCACTGTCATTCCTACAACAATGTCAGGAAGGTGCAATATCCAGCCTGCAGCACACTTGGAGAGTGCAGGCATTGTCAGGAATTGCTGCAACCAATTTGTCGACAGAAAGGTCACTCAAAGAGCTCAGTGTGTATTAGAGGTCAGAGTCGAGAGTGTGGTGCTGGAAAAGCACAGCAGCATCTGAGGAGCAGGAAAATCAATGCTTCAGGCAAAAGCCCTTCATCAGGAATGGTATAAGAGGACAGTCTGTTTAAATATAACCTTCCCTCAACGCAACACTGAAGAAGAAGCCATGCTCAAGTCTGTAGAGTGGAACTTCGAGCCACCAATTGTCTCAGTGAAAAGCATGCTCCCGCTCTGCCATTCAACAAAAAAAACGCAAAGTACTGCAGCTGCTGGAAAGCTGCGATAAAAAGACAAAGTGCTGGAGAAATTCAGCCAGTCTGGCAGCACCTGCGGTCAGAGAAACACAGCTACTGTTTTGAGTCCACTGTGACTACTTCAAAAAAGACACTGCAACATTAACTCTGCCTTTTCTCTCTGTGTTGATGCTGCCAGACCTGATAATTTTTTTCTCTCTCACTGCACTGATCATGTGGTTCCTGCTGGCCAGGAAACTCTCACCATTCTTACTGGCTGCAGGAGGCATTACAAACTGATCAACCTTTGGCCTGTCTTTGACACCCTGTCTATGGGACATGAAAACTGAAACTGTGCCACTATGCTCACTTGTCACACAGACTGTAGCTCTTCTGGAGTCCATAGAATCTCTACAGTGTGGAAACAGGCCCTTTTGGGCCAACTAGTCCACACCAACTCTCTGAAGAGTAACCCACCCAGAACCCTTCCCCATTATCCCCTATTTACCCCTGACTAATGCACCTAGCCTAGACATCCCTGAACACTATGGACAACCTAGCATGGCCAATTCACCTAACCTGCACTTCTTTGAATTGTGGGAGGAAACCCACGCAGACACGGGGAGAATGTGAAAACTCCACACAGTCACCCGAGACTGGAATCAAATCTGAGTCCCTGGTGCTGTGAGGCAGCAGTGCTAACCACACCATGTTCCTTAAACAGCAAGGCACTCAGAACTATGGAGATAATATCAGTATGGCAATGAATATCAGAGTTTTAAATTCTATACTGTTAGCACAAAAACTGCTGTCAAATGAATAGACTTTACAAATTCAATCATCTTACCCATCGCTTCCCCCCAAACCATCCCCATCCAATGGTATTCCATTCTTCCCAAACCCTGTCATCTATGATGAACTTTGACACATGAAAATTTGGTAATACCTTTCAGAGGTTGGTGGACTCTGTATCTGATTTTAGAAAATGACTTCTAAGGATTTGTGTCACCTGTAAAGAAATCAGTTACAATTTTCACCGATAAGAAAGAATATGGGACCATGTGGTCCCGATGATCCTTAACCTGGAAGTAGTGCCAACAGGAAGTTAACATACAAAAGCTATGGCATAAAGGTGGGCTATTCCTAAGCAGATCTTACAGCTGTGGGCAGTCCAGGTGCTGACTGTTTCTGAGGTGTTTTGGATGGAATACAGCTGCAGGTGGAGACAATTCAAGGATAAATCTAAATCCAAAATCCACAGAGATCCCACATAACAGTTAGAAACCTCTGGAATTACATGAGCTGCCATATGTCTGGGGCGAGTGATGGAGGTTCTGCTGGTACCTTAGCACACTTTTTCATTGATTGATTATGAAACTAATTTGTTTGAAGCAGATTATGTCAGTTTATTCATATTCAATTTGGAACGACCCTGATTCATGAAAAATGACATCTTGGAGGTTGGGTGTTGGACAAATTCAATTTTTTGCATTCATTGTGCCCCTGCACTGAAACCACAAATCACCACATTTTAATAAAACAAGGGGGCCAAGTCTGGGATCTCTGTGCAATGCAGTGATCCAGTGGGTATCCTCCCCCATGATGTTCAACGCCTCACAAACTCCTTAAATGGTCATCTGGCTGGAAACTAAATATTACAACATTGCCGAATGCAGCTGTAAGAAATAGCTTTAAAGTTTGTTTCTGAATTGGGTTGTCCTAGAAACTGGACTTTGTGCGGAAGGCACTGACGCTGCTCTCTTTAATTGACAGAAGTCAGGCTGTTGATTTAATACAGCCACCATGTTCCTGTCAAATAAACCTCAGGACAGGACATGGGAGTCCCAGGCCGAGCAAAGGCCGTGTGCTTTCTCGTTCATCCCGAAAAACAAGTAAAGATTTGAATGTATGTATTAAAGATTCTGGACGACTGACAAGCAGGAATTGAATTAATTAACCTCCTTAGGAACAGCTCTCCTTTGTGCCTGGTCACATGTACTGCTTCCAGGGTAAGGGCCACAAATCACATGGTCCAATATTCTATAGAATCCTTACAGCGTGGAAACAAGCCCTTCGGCACAAGACGTCCACACTGACCCTCTGAAGAGTAACCTATCCGGACCCATTCCCCTACCCTATTATATTATATTTACCCCGACTAATGCACTTAATCTACACATCCCTGAACTCTATGGGAAATTTAGCATGGCCAATTCACCTACCCTGCACATCGTTGGGTTGTGTGTGGAAACCAGAGCACCCAGAGGAAACCCAGGCTGACACAGGGTGACACAGTCACCCAAGGCTGGGATCAAACCTGGCGCTGTGAGGCAGCAGTGCTAACCCACTGACTCCCACATCTACCTGGATTACACCTTCTTCCCACCCTACCTCCTGCAAAAATGCCATGCCATATTCCCAATTCCTCCGCCTCCGCCATATCTGCTCCCAGGAGGATCAGTTCCACCACAGAACACACCAGATGGCCTCCTTCTTTAGAGACCGCAATTTCCCTTCCCACGTGGTTAAAGATGCCCTCCAACGCATCTCATCCACATCCCGCACCTCCGCCCTCAAACCCTACCCCTTCAATCGTAACAAGGACAGAACCTCCCAGGTCCTCACTTTCCACCCTACCAACCTTCGCATAAACTGCATCATCCGCCGACATTTCCGCCACTTCCAAATGGACTTCACCACCAGGGATATATTTCCCTCCCCACCCCTTTCTGCCTTCCGCAAAGACTGTTCCTTCCGTGACTACCTGGTCAGGTCCACGCCCCCCTACAACCCACCCTCCCATCCTGGCACCTTCCCCTGCCACTGCAGGAATTGTAAAACCTGCGCCTCCTCCCTCACCTCCATCCAAGGCCCTAAAGGAGCCTTCCACATCTATCAAGGTTTTACCTGCACATCCACCAATATCATTTATTTTATCCGTTGCTCCCGATGCGGTCTCCTCTACATTGGGGAGACTGGGCGCCTCCTAGCAGAGCGCTTTAGGGAACATCTCCGAGACACCCGCACCAATCAACCAAACCGCCCTGTGGCCCAACATTTCAACTCCCCCTCCCACTCTACTGAGGACATGCGGGTCCTGGGCCTCCTCCACCGTCACTCCCTCACCGCCCGACACCTGGAGGAAGAATGCCTCATCTTCCGCCTCGGAACACTTCAACCCCAGGGCATCAATGTGGACTTCAACAGTTTCCTCATTTCCCCTCCCACCTTACCTCAGTTCCAACCTTCCAGCACAGCACCGTCCCCATGACCTGTCCTACCGGCCTATCTCCCTACCCACCTATCTCCCTACCCACCTATCCACTTCACCCTCCTCTCTGACTTATCATCTCCATCCCCACCCCCATTTACCTACTGTACTCTTTGCTACCTTCTCCCAACCCCACCCGCCCCTCTCCCCCTTTATCTCTATTCCTAATGAAGGGCTTTTGCCCAAAACGTCGATTTTCCTGCTCCTCTGATGCTGCCTGACCTGCTGTGCTTTTCCAGCACCACTCTGATCTAAACCCTGGTTTCCAGCATCTGCAGTCCTCACTTTTGTCCAGCAGTTCTAACCACTGAGCCACCGTGCTTCCCCTTCTTAGCGATGAAAATTGTAATCTATCTCTTTTACACCAATCCTTAAAAGTCACTTTCTGAAACCAAATACAGAGTCCGCAAACCTTTTCAAGATATCACCAAATTTTCATGCTGTACTCTTTTTGTGTTAAAGGTTATCACAAATGATAGGCCTTGGAAGGAATAGAATAGCATCAGTTAAATACTACTCCTCAAAGCTAAGTAAATGTGTGGCATCAATTGGAATGGGCAGGTTAATAGGCAAAAGCAAGATTAGCAAGGAGTGGACTCACATATCAGAAAGCCAAGCCTGACCTGAAAAGTTGAACTACTCTGGTCCTTTCTCCAGAGAGGTGAACCTGTAGTATTTTTCTACCTGTCGTAGATTCTCAAAACCTGTTCTTATATGTTTGAAGCTGTTATTGATAGGAAGGGAAGGGAGCTGATTCAGACCTGAAGCTCCAGCACATTGCTGAGAGATAGCAGTCCCAACAACAATGCGTCCAGTCCGAGCTGGGTACATAGACAAGGCAGAAAGCCCTGAGTACTCCCACCCTGATATTCACAGACTCCAGACTACACTCAGCTGCAAGCCCGGATTTCTCAAAATGTGGCACTCAGTATCAGGCAGACCAATGATTCCCAAACTCAAGCAAGTCAAATTCCAGCTAGTAGGGCTCGACTCCCAATTCGACAGTAAAACAACTTGGATTTGTTCAGGGTCCTACCAACTCAATTCCCATCCACAATTCATACAAATTCATAGTGCAAGTAAATAAATGTACACTCTCTCACTCTCTGTCCAGGTGACAATGGTTTCACATTGTGTCCAGTGTCCAGTCTCTCAGTATTATAGTCTTACACACTATCCCAGTATGACCCGAAATTCCAATCAGACACATTATCTCAGTCTCACACAGTATCCCACTCTCACACAGTATCCCGGTCTCACACAGTATCCCACTCTCACACAGTATCCCACTCTCACACAGTATCCCGGTCTCACACAGTATCCCGGTCTCACACAGTATCCCGGTCTCACACAGTATCTCAGTCTCACACAGTATCTCAGTCTCACACAGTATCTCAGTCTCACACAGTATCCCACTCTCACTCAGTATCCCGGTCTCACACAGTATCCCGGTCTCACACAGTATCCCGGTCTCACACAGTATCTCGGTCTCACACAGTATCCCACTCTCACACCGTATCCCGGTCTCACACAGTATCCCACTCTCACACAGTATCCCACTCTCACACAGTATCCCACTCTCACACAGTAACACACTCTCACACAGCATACCGGTCTCACACAGTATCCCACTCTCTCACAGGATCCCATTCTCACACAGTATCCCAGTCTCTCATAGTATCCAAGTCTCACACAGTATCCCGGTCTGACACAGTATCCCACTCTCACACAGTATCCCGGTCTCAGACAGCATCCCGGTCTCAGACAGCATCCCGGTCTCTCACAGTATCCCGGTCTCTCACAGTATCCCACTCTTTCACAGTATCCCACTCTTTCACAGTATCCCACTCTCACACAGTATCCCGGTCTGACACAGTATCCCAGTCTCACACATTATCCCAGTCTCTCACAGGATCCCAGTCTCTCACAGGATCCCACTGGCTCACAGTATCCCGGTCTCTCACAGTATCCCGGTCTCTCACAGTATCCCGGTCTCACACAGCATCCCACTCTCACACAGTATCTCACTCTCACACAGTATCCCGGTCTCACACAGTATCCTGGTCCCACACAGTATCCCAGTCTCACACATTATCCCGGTCTCACACAGTATCCCACTCTCACATAGTATCCCGGTCTCAACACAGTATCCCGGTCTCACACAGAATCCCACTCTCACACAGTATCCCGCGCTCACACAGTATCCCGCGCTCACACAGTATCCCGCGCTCACACAGTATCCCGGTTTCAAACAGAATCCCACTCGCACACAGTATCGCGGTCCCTCACAGTATCCCACTCTCACACAGTATCCCAGTCTAACACTGTATCCCACTCTCTCACAGTATCCCGGTCTCACACAGTATCCCGGTCTCACACAGTATGCCACTCTCTCACAGTATCCCGGTCTCTCACAGTACCCCAGTCTCTCACAGTACCCCAGTCTCTCACAGTACCCCAGTCTCTCACAGTATCCCAGTCTCACACAGTATCCCACTCTCACACAGTATCCAGGTCTCACACATATCCCACTCTTTCACAGTATCCCACTCTCACACAGAATCCCAGTCTAACACAGTATCCCACTCTCTCACAGTATCCCGGTCTCTCACAGTATCCCGGTCTCACACAGTATCTCGGTCTCACACAGTACCCCGGTCTCACACCGTATCCCGGTATCACACCGTATCCCGGTCTCACACCGTATCCCAGTCTAACACCGTATCCCAGTCTAACACCGTATCCCACTCTCACACAGTATCCCACTCTCACACAGTATTCCGGTCTCACACAGTATTCCGGTCTCACACAGTATCCCACTCTCTCACAGTATCCCGGTCTCACACCGTATCCCACTCTCTCACAACATATCCCACTCTCTCACAGTATCCAAGTCTCACACAGTATCCCGGTCTCACACAGTATCCCGGTCTCACACAGCATCCCGGTCTCACACAGCATCCCAGTCTCACACAGCATCCCAGTCTCAGACAGTATCCCAGTCTCAGACAGTATCCCAGTCTCACACAGTATCCCAGTCTCATACAGTATCCCAGTCTCACACAGTATCCCACTCTCTCACAGTATCCCGGTCTCACACAGTATCCCAGTCTCACACAGTACCCAGTCTCACATAGTACCCAGTCTCACACAGTATCCAACTTTCTCACAGTATCCCACTCTCACACAGTATCCCGGTCCCACACATATCCGACTCTCTCACAGTATCCCACTCTCACACAGTATCCCAGTCTAACACAGTATCCCATCTCTCACAGTATTCCGGTCTCTCACAGTATCCCGGTCTCATACAGTATTCCGGTCTCACACAGTATCCCGGTCTCACACAGTATCCCGGTCTCACACTGTATGCCGGTCTCACACAGTATCCCACTCTCTCACAGGATCCCATTCTCACACAGTATCCCAGTCTCTCACAGTATCCACGTCTCACACAGTATCCCGCTCTCACACAGTATCCCCCTCTCACACGGTACCCCGGTCTCAGACAGCATTCCGGTCACACACAGCATCCCAGTCTCACACAGTATCCCAATCTAACACAGTCTCCCGGTCTCACACAGTATCCCGGTCTCACACAGTATCCCGGTCTCACACAGTATCCCATTCTCACACAGTATCCCACTCTCACACAGTATCCCACTCTCACACAGTATCCCACTCTCACACAGCATCCCAGTTTCACACAGTATCCCACTCTCACACAGGATCCCAGTCTCACACAGGATCCCAGTCTCACACAGTATCCCACTCTCACACAGTATCCCACTGTCTCACAGTATCCCACTGTCTCACAGTATCCCGGTCTCCCACCGTATCCCACTCTCACACAGTATCCCGCTCTCACACAGTATCCCACTCTCACACAGTATCCCGGTCTCACAAAGTATCCCGGTCTCACACAGTATCCCGGTCACACACAGTATCCCGGTCACACACAGTATCCAAGTCTTCCATTCTCACACAGTATCCCAGTCTCACACAGTATCCCACTCTCATACATTATCCCGGTCTCACACAGTATCCCGGTCTCACACAGTATCCCGGTCTCACACAGTATCCCGGTCTCACACACTATTCCAGTCTCACACACTATCCAAGTCTCACACACTATCCCAGTCTCACGCACTGTCCCAGTCTCACACACTGTCCCAGTCTCACACACTGTCCCAGTCTCACACACTGTCCCAGTCTCACACACTGTCCCAGTCTCACACACTGTTCCAGTCTCACACAGTATCCCACTCTCACACAGTATCCCACTCTCACACAGTATCCCGGTCTCTCACAGTATCTAAGTCTCACACAGTATCCCACTCTCACAGTATCCCGGTCTCACGAGTATTCCGGTCTCACACAGTATCCCGGTCTCTCACAGTATCTAAGTCTCACACAGTATCCCACTCTCACAGTATTCCGGTCTCACACAGTATCCCGGTCTCACACAGTATCCCACCCTCTCACAGTATCCCGGTCTCACACTGTATCCCGGTCTCACACAGTATCCCACTCTCTCACAGGATCCCATTCTCACACAGTATCCCAGTCTCTCACAGTATCCACGTCTCACACAGTATCCCGCTCTCACACAGTATCCCCCTCTCACACAGTACCCCGGTCTCAGACAGCATTCCGGTCACACACAGCATCCCAGTCTCACACAGTATCCCAATCTAACACAGTCTCCCGGTCTCACACAGTATCCCGGTCTCACACATTATCCCATTCTCACACAGTATCCCACTCTCACACAGTATCCCACTCTCACACAGTATCCCACTCTCACACAGCATCCCAGTTTCACACAGCATCCCAGTTTCACACAGTATCCCACTCTCACACAGGATCCCAGTCTCACACAGTATCCCAGTCTCACACAGTATCCCACTCTCACACAGTATCCCACTGTCTCACAGTATCCCGGTCTCACACCGTATCCCACTCTCACACAGTATCCCGGTCACACACACTATCCCACTCTCACACAGTATCCCACTCTCACACAGTATCCCGGTCTCACAAAGTATCCCGGTCTCACAAAGTATCCCGGTCTCACACAGTATCCCGGTCACACACAGTATCCCGGTCTCTCACAGTATCCAAGTCTTCCATTCTCACACAGTATCCCACTCTCATACATTATCCCGGTCTCACACAGTATCCCTGTCTCACACAGTATCCCACTCTCACACAGTATCCCGGTCTCACACAGTATCTCGGTCTCACACAGTATCTCGGTCTCACACAGTATCTCGGTCTCACACATTATCTCGGTCTCACACACTATTCCGGTCTCACACACTATCCCGGTCTCACACACTATCCCGGTCTCACACACTATCCCAGTCTCTCACACTATCCCAGTCTCTCACACTGTCCCAGTCTCTCACACTGTCCCAGTCTCACACACTGCCCCAGTCTCACACACTGTCCCAGTCTCACACACTGTCCCAGTCTCACACACTGTCCCAGTCTCACACACTGTTCCAGTCTCACACAGTATCCCACTCTCACACAGTATCCCACTCTCACAGTATCCCGGTCTCACACAGTATCCCGGCCTCACACAGTATCCCGGCCTCACACAGTATCCCGGCCTCACACAGTATCCCGGCCTCACACAGTATCCAGGCCTCACACAGTATCCCACTCTCACACAGTATCCCACTCTCACACAGTATCCCACTCTCACACAGTATCGCACTTTCACACACTATCCCAGTCTCACACGGTATCCCACTCTCATACAGTAGCCCGGTCTCACACAGTATCCCACTCTCACACAGTATCCCGGTCTCACACAGTATCCCGGTCTCACACAGTATCCCGGTCTCACACAGTATCCCACTCTCGCACAGTATCCCGGTCTCACACCGTATCCCGGTCTCACACCGTATCCCGGTCTCACACAGTATCCTGGTCTCACACAGTATCCTGGTCTCACACAGTATCCCACTCTCACATAGTATCCCGGTCTCTCACACAGTCTCTCAGTCTCACACAGTATCCCACTCTCACACAGTATCCCGGTCTCACACAGTATCCCGGTCTCACACAGTATCCCGGTCTCACACAGTATCCCACTCTCACACAGTATCCCACTCTCACACAGTATCCCGGTCTCACACAGTATCCCAGTCTCACACAGTAGCCCACTCTCACACAGTATCCCGGTCTCACACATTATCCCAGTCTCACATAGTATGCCGGTATCTCACTGTATCCCACTCTCTCACAGTATCCCTGTCTCACACAGTATCCCACTCTCACACAGTATCTCAGTCTCACACAGTATCTCAGTCTCACACAGTATCTCAGTCTCACACAGTATCCCACTCTCACACAGTATCCCGGTCTCACACAGTATCCCGGTCTCACACAGTATCCCGGACTCACACAGTATCCCGGACGCACACAGTATCCCGGACTCACACAGTATCCCGGACTCACACAGTATCCCGGACTCACACAGTAACCCACTCTCACACAGTAACCCACTCTCACACAGTATCCCGATCTCTCACAGTATCCCACTCTCAGACAGTATCCCACTCTCAGACAGTATCCCAGTCTCACACAGTATCCCACTCTCACACAGTATCCCGGTCTCTCACAGTATCCCACTCTCAGACAGTATCCCAGTCTCGCACAGTATCCCACTCTCACACAGTATCCCGGTCTCTCACAGTATCCCACTCTCAGACAGTATCCCAGTCTCACACAGTATCCCACTCTCTCACAGTATCCCTGTCTCACACAGTATCCCAGTCTTACACAGTATCCCAGTCTCACACAGTACCCAGTCTCACACAGTATCCAACTTTCTCACAGTATCCCACTCTCACACAGTATTCCGGTCCCACACATATCCGACTCTCTCACAGTATCCCACTCTCACACAGTATCCCAGTCTATCACAGTATCCCACTCTCTCACAGTATCCCGGTCTCTCATAGTATCCCGGTCTCACACAGTATCCCACTCTCACACAGTATCTCAGTCTCACACAGTATCCCACTCTCACACAGTATCCCGGTCTCTCACAGTATCCCGGTCTCACACAGTATCCCGGACTCACACAGTATCCCGGTCTCACACAGTATCCCACTCTCACACAGTATCCCGATCTCTCACAGTATCCCACTCTCAGACAGTATCCGAGTCTCACACAGTATCCCACTCTCACACAGTATCCCGGTCTCTCACAGTATCCCACTCTCAGACAGTATCCCAGTCTCACACAGTATCCCACTCTCACACAGTATCCCGGTCTCACACATTATCCCAGTCTCCCACAGTATGCCGGAATCTCACAGTATCCCACTCTCTCACAGTATCCCACTCTCACAGTATCCCTGTCTCACACAGTATCCCACTCTCACACAGTATCCCAGTCTCACACAGTATCCCACTCTCACACAGTATCCCACTCTCACACAGTATCGCACTTTCACACAGTATCGCACTTTCACACACTATCCCAGTCTCACACGGTATCCCACTCTCATACAGTAGCCCGGTCTCACACAGTATCCCACTCTCACACAGTATCCCGGTCTCACACAGTATCCCGGTCTCACACAGTATCCCGGTCTCACACAGTATCCCGGCCTCACACAGCATCCCGGCCTCACACAGTATCCCGGCCTCACACAGTATCCAGGCCTCACACAGTATCCCACTCTCACACAGTATCCCACTCTCACACAGTATCCCACTCTCAAACAGTATCGCACTTTCACACACTATCCCAGTCTCACACGGTATCCCACTCTCATACAGTAGCCCGGTCTCACACAGTATCCCACTCTCACACAGTATCCCGGTCTCACACAGTATCCCGGTCTCACACAGTATCCCGGTCTCACACAGTATCCCACTCTCGCACAGTATCCCGGTCTCACACCGTATCCCGGTCTCACACCGTATCCCGGTCTCACACAGTATCCTGGTCTCACACAGTATCCTGGTCTCACACAGTATCCCACTCTCACATAGTATCCCGGTCTCTCACACAGTCTCTCAGTCTCACACAGTATCCCACTCTCACACAGTATCCCGGTCTCACACAGTATCCCGGTCTCACACAGTATCCCACTCTCACACAGTATCCCACTCTCACACAGTATCCCGGTCTCACACAGTATCCCAGTCTCACACAGTAGCCCACTCTCACACAGTATCCCGGTCTCACACATTATCCCAGTCTCACATAGTATGCCGGTATCTCACTGTATCCCACTCTCTCACAGTATCCCTGTCTCACACAGTATCCCACTCTCACACAGTATCTCAGTCTCACACAGTATCTCAGTCTCACACAGTATCTCAGTCTCACACAGTATCCCACTCTCACACAGTATCCCGGTCTCACACAGTATCCCGGTCTCACACAGTATCCCGGACTCACACAGTATCCCGGACGCACACAGTATCCCGGACTCACACAGTATCCCGGACTCACACAGTATCCCGGACTCACACAGTAACCCACTCTCACACAGTAACCCACTCTCACACAGTATCCCGATCTCTCACAGTATCCCACTCTCAGACAGTATCCCACTCTCAGACAGTATCCCAGTCTCACACAGTATCCCACTCTCACACAGTATCCCGGTCTCTCACAGTATCCCACTCTCAGACAGTATCCCAGTCTCACACAGTATCCCACTCTCACACAGTATCCCGGTCTCTCACAGTATCCCACTCTCAGACAGTATCCCAGTCTCACACAGTATCCCACTCTCTCACAGTATCCCTGTCTCACACAGTATCCCAGTCTTACACAGTATCCCAGTCTCACACAGTACCCAGTCTCACACAGTATCCAACTTTCTCACAGTATCCCACTCTCACACAGTATTCCGGTCCCACACATATCCGACTCTCTCACAGTATCCCACTCTCACACAGTATCCCAGTCTATCACAGTATCCCACTCTCTCACAGTATCCCGGTCTCTCATAGTATCCCGGTCTCACACAGTATCCCACTCTCACACAGTATCTCAGTCTCACACAGTATCCCACTCTCACACAGTATCCCGGTCTCTCACAGTATCCCGGTCTCACACAGTATCCCGGACTCACACAGTATCCCGGTCTCACACAGTATCCCACTCTCACACAGTATCCCGATCTCTCACAGTATCCCACTCTCAGACAGTATCCGAGTCTCACACAGTATCCCACTCTCACACAGTATCCCGGTCTCTCACAGTATCCCACTCTCAGACAGTATCCCAGTCTCACACAGTATCCCACTCTCACACAGTATCCCGGTCTCACACATTATCCCAGTCTCCCACAGTATGCCGGAATCTCACAGTATCCCACTCTCTCACAGTATCCCAGTCTCACACAGTATCCCACTCTCACACAGTATCCCAGTCTCACACAGTATCCCACTCTCACACAGTATCCCACTCTCACACAGTATCGCACTTTCACACAGTATCGCACTTTCACACACTATCCCAGTCTCACACGGTATCCCACTCTCATACAGTAGCCCGGTCTCACACAGTATCCCACTCTCACACAGTATCCCGGTCTCACACAGTATCCCGGTCTCACACAGTATCCCGGTCTCACACAGTATCCCGGTCTCTCACAGTTTCCAGCTCTCACACAGTATCCCGGTGTCACACAGTATCCCACTCTCGCAGAGTATCCCGGTCTCACACCGTATCCCGGTCTCACACCGTATCCCGGTCTCACACCGTATCCCGGTCTCACACAGTATCCCACTCTCACATAGTATCCCGGTCTCTCACACAGTCTCTCAGTCTCACACAGTATCCCACTCTCACACAGTATCCCGGTCTCACACAGTATCCTGGTCTCACACAGTATCCCGGTCTCACACAGTATCCCACTCTCACACAGTATCCCGGTCTCTCACAGTATCCCACTCTCAGACAGTATCCCAGTCTCACACAGTAGCCCACTCTCACACAGTATCCCGGTCTCACACATTATCCCAGTCTCACATAGTATGCCGGTATCTCACTGTATCCCACTCTCTCACAGTATCCCACTCTCACAGTATCCCTGTCTCACACAGTATCCCACTCTCACACAGTATCTCAGTCTCACACAGTATCCCGGTCTCACACAGTATCCCGGTCTCACACAGTATCCCGGTCTCACACAGTATCCCGGACTCACACAGTATCCCGGTCTCACACAGTATCCCGGTCTCACACAGTATCCCACTCTCACACAGTATCCCGATCTCTCACAGTATCCCACTCTCAGACAGTATCCCAGTCTCACACAGTATCCCACTCTCACACAGTATCCCGGTCTCTCACAGTATCCCACTCTCAGACAGTATCCCAGTCTCACACAGTATCCCAGTCTCACACAGTATCCCGGTCTCTCACAGTCTCCCACTCTCAGACAGTATCCCAGTCTCACACAGTATCCCACTCTCTCACAGTATCCCTGTCTCACACAGTATCCCAGTCTTACACAGTATCCCAGTCTCACACAGTACCCAGTCTCACACAGTATCCAACTTTCTCACAGTATCCCACTCTCACACAGTATCCCGGTCCCACACATATCCGACTCTCTCACAGTATCCCACTCTCACACAGTATCCCAGTCTATCACAGTATCCCACTCTCTCACAGTATCCCGGTCTCTCATAGTATCCCGGTCTCACACAGTATCCCACTCTCACACAGTATCTCGGTCTCTCACAGTATCCCGGTCTCACACAGTATCCCGGTCTCTCCCAGTATCCCGGTCTCACACAGTCTCCCGGACTCACACAGTATCCCGGTCTCACACAGTATCCCACTCTCACACAGTATCCCGGTCTCTCACAGTATCCCACTCTCAGACAGTATCCGAGTCTCACACAGTATCCCACTCTCACACAGTATCCCGGTCTCTCACAGTATCCCACTCTCTCACAGTATCCCACTCTCACACAGTATCCCACTCTCACACAGTATCCCGGTCTCACACATTATCCCAGTCTCCCATAGTATGCCGGTATCTCTCAGAATCCCACTCTCTCACAGTATCCCACTCTCACAGTATCCCTGTCTCTCATAGTATCCCGGTCTCACACAGTATCCCACTCTCACACAGTATCCCAGTCTCACACAGTATCCCACTCTCTCACAGTATCCCTGTCTCACACAGTATCCCAGTCTTACACAGTATCCCAGTCTCACACAGTACCCAGTCTCACACAGTATCCAACTTTCTCACAGTATCCCACTCTCACACAGTATCCCGGTCCCACACATATCCGACTCTCTCACAGTATCCCACTCTCACACAGTATCCCAGTCTATCACAGTATCCCACTCTCACACAGTATCCCACTCTCACACAGTATCCCAATCTCACACAGTATCCCGGTCTCACACAGTATCCCACTCTCACACAGTATCCCGGTCTCACACAGTATCCCACTCTCTCACAGGATCCCATTCTCACACAGTATCCCAGTCTCTCACAGTATCCAAGTCTCACACAGTATCCCGGTCTAACACAGTATCCCACTCTCACACAGTATCCCGGTCTCAGACAGCATTCCGGTCTCAGACAGTATCCCGGTCTCAGACAGTATCCCGGTCTCACGCAGTATCCCGGTCTCACGCAGTATCCCGCTCTCACACAGTATCCCGCTCTCACACAGGATCCCGCTCTCACACAATATCCCGGTGTCACACAGTATCCCACTCTCACACAGGATCCCAGTCTCACACAGTAACCCACTCTCACACAGTATCCCACTGTCTCACAGTATCCCGGTCTCACACAGTATCCCACTCTCACACAGGATCCCAGTCTCACACAGTATCCCACTCTCACACAGTATCCCACTCTCACACAGTATCCCGGTCTCACACAGCATCCCGGTCTCACACAGCATCCCACTCTCACACAGTATCCCACTCTCACACAGTATCCCGGTCTCACACAGTATTCCACTCGCACACAGTATCCCACTCTCACACAGTATCCCGGTCTCACACAGTATCCCACTCTCACACAGTATCCCGGTCTCATACTGTATCCCGGTCTCACAAAGTATCCCGGTTTCACAAAGTATTCCGGTCTCACAAAGTATCCCGGTCTCACAAAGTATCCCGGGCTCACACAGTATCCCGGTCACACACAGGATCCCGGTCACACACAGTATCCCGGTCTCTCACAGTATCCAAGTCTTCCATTCTCACACAGCATCCCGGTCTCACACAGTACCCCCCCCCCACACAGTATCCCGGTCTCACACAGTATCTCGGTCTCACACAGTATCTCGATCTCACACAGTATCTCGATCTCACACAGTATCTCGATCTCACACACTATCCCAGTCTCAAACACTATCCCAGTCTCACACACTATCCCAGTCTCACACACTGTTCCAGTCTCACACACTGTTCCAGTCTCTCACAGTATCCCACTCTCACACAGTATCCCACTCTCACACAGTATCCCAGTCACACACAGGATCCCGCTCTCACACAGTATCCCACTGTCACACAATATCCCGGTGTCACACAATATCCCGGTGTCACACAATATCCCGGTGTCACACAGTATCCCACTCTCACACAGGATCCCAGTCTCACACAGGATCCCACTCTCACACAGTAACCCACTGTCTCACAGTATCCCGGTCTCACACCGTTTCCCACTCTTACACGGTATCCCGGTCTCACACGGTATCCCACTCTCACACAGTATCCCGGTCTCACACAGTATCCCGGTCTCACACAGTATCCCACTCTCACACAGCATCCCAATTTCACACAGTATCCCACTCTCACACAGGATCCCAGTCTCACACAGGATCCCAGTCTCACACAGTATCCCACTCTCACACAGTATCTCACTGTCTCACAGTATCCCGGTCTCACACAGTATTCCACTCTCACACAGTATCTCACTGTCTCACAGTATCCCGGTCTCACACAGTATTCCACTCTCACACAGTATCCCACTCTCACACAGTATCCCGGTCTCACACAGTATCCCGGTCTCACACAGTATCCCACTCTCACACAGTATCCCGGTCTCATACTGTATCCCGGTCTCACAAAGTATCCCGGTTTCACAAAGTATCCCGGTCTCACAAAGTATCCCGGGCTCACACAGTATCCCGGTCACACACACTATCCCACTCTCACACACTATCCCACTCTCACACAGTATCCCGGTCTCACAAAGTATCCCGGGCTCACACAGTATCCCGGGCTCACAGAGTATCCCGGGCTCACACACAGTATCCCGGTCTCCCACAGTATCCAAGTCTTCCATTCTCACACAGTATCCCAGTCTCACACAGTATCCCACTCTCACACAGTATCCCGGTCTCACACAGTATCCCTGTTTCACACAGTTTCCCACTCTCACACAGTATCCCGGTCTCACACAGTATCCCAGTCTCACACAGTATCCCAGTCTCACACAGTATCCCAGTCTCACACAGTATCCCAGTCTCACACACTATCCCAGTCTCACACACTGTCCCAGTCTCACACACTGTCCCAGTCTCACACACTGTCCCAGTCTCACACACTGTCCCAGTCTCACACAGTATCCCGGTCTCTCACAGTATCTAAGTCTCACACAGTATCCCACTCTCACAGTATCCCGGTCTCACACAGTATCCCGGCCTCACACAGTATCCCGGCCTCACACAGTATCCCACTCTCACACAGTATCCCACTCTCACACAGTATCCCACTCTCACACAGTATCCCGGTCTCACACAAAATCCCGGTCTCACAGAGTATCCCGATCTCACACAGTATCCCGGTCTCACACAGTATCCCGGTCTCACACAGTATCCCACTCTCATACAGTAGCCCGGTCTCACACAGTATCCCACTCTCACACAGTATCCCACTCTCACACAGTATCGCGGTCTCACACAGTATCCCGGTCTCACACAGTATCCCACTCTCACACAGTATCCCGGTCTCACACAGTATCCCGGTCTCACACAGTATCCCGGACTCACACAGTATCCCAGTCTCACACAGTATCCCAGTCTCACACAGTATCCCAGTCTCACACAGTATCCCGGTCTCACACAGTATCCTACTCTCAGACAGTATCCCAGTCTCACACAGTAACCCACTCTCACACAGTATCCCGGTCTCACACAGTATCCCAGTCTCACATAGTATGCCGGTATCTCAGTGTATCCCACTCTCTCACAGTATCCCACTCTCTCACAGTATCCCACTCTCACAGTATCCCTGTCTCTCATAGTATCCCGGTCTCACACAGTATCCCACTCTCACACAGTATCCCAGTCTCACACAGTATCCCACTCTCTCACAGTATCCCTGTCTCACACCGTTTCCCACTCTTACACGGTATCCCGGTCTCACACGGTATCCCACTCTCACACAGTATCCCGGTCTCACACAGTATCCCGGTCTCACACAGTATCCCACTCTCACACAGCATCCCAATTTCACACAGTATCCCACTCTCACACAGGATCCCAGTCTCACACAGGATCCCAGTCTCACACAGTATCCCACTCTCACACAGTATCTCACTGTCTCACAGTATCCCGGTCTCACACAGTATTCCACTCTCACACAGTATCTCACTGTCTCACAGTATCCCGGTCTCACACAGTATTCCACTCTCACACAGTATCCCACTCTCACACAGTATCCCGGTCTCACACAGTATCCCGGTCTCACACAGTATCCCACTCTCACACAGTATCCCGGTCTCATACTGTATCCCGGTCTCACAAAGTATCCCGGTTTCACAAAGTATCCCGGTCTCACAAAGTATCCCGGGCTCACACAGTATCCCGGTCACACACACTATCCCACTCTCACACACTATCCCACTCTCACACAGTATCCCGGTCTCACAAAGTATCCCGGGCTCACACAGTATCCCGGGCTCACAGAGTATCCCGGGCTCACACACAGTATCCCGGTCTCCCACAGTATCCAAGTCTTCCATTCTCACACAGTATCCCAGTCTCACACAGTATCCCACTCTCACACAGTATCCCGGTCTCACACAGTATCCCTGTTTCACACAGTTTCCCACTCTCACACAGTATCCCGGTCTCACACAGTATCCCAGTCTCACACAGTATCCCAGTCTCACACAGTATCCCAGTCTCACACAGTATCCCAGTCTCACACACTATCCCAGTCTCACACACTGTCCCAGTCTCACACACTGTCCCAGTCTCACACACTGTCCCAGTCTCACACAGTATCCCGGTCTCTCACAGTATCTAAGTCTCACACAGTATCCCACTCTCACAGTATCCCGGTCTCACACAGTATCCCGGCCTCACACAGTATCCCGGCCTCACACAGTATCCCACTCTCACACAGTATCCCACTCTCACACAGTATCCCACTCTCACACAGTATCCCGGTCTCACACAAAATCCCGGTCTCACAGAGTATCCCGATCTCACACAGTATCCCGGTCTCACACAGTATCCCGGTCTCACACAGTATCCCACTCTCATACAGTAGCCCGGTCTCACACAGTATCCCACTCTCACACAGTATCCCACTCTCACACAGTATCGCGGTCTCACACAGTATCCCGGTCTCACACAGTATCCCACTCTCACACAGTATCCCGGTCTCACACAGTATCCCGGTCTCACACAGTATCCCGGACTCACACAGTATCCCAGTCTCACACAGTATCCCAGTCTCACACAGTATCCCAGTCTCACACAGTATCCCGGTCTCACACAGTATCCTACTCTCAGACAGTATCCCAGTCTCACACAGTAACCCACTCTCACACAGTATCCCGGTCTCACACAGTATCCCAGTCTCACATAGTATGCCGGTATCTCAGTGTATCCCACTCTCTCACAGTATCCCACTCTCTCACAGTATCCCACTCTCACAGTATCCCTGTCTCTCATAGTATCCCGGTCTCACACAGTATCCCACTCTCACACAGTATCCCAGTCTCACACAGTATCCCACTCTCTCACAGTATCCCTGTCTCACACAGTATCCCAGTCTTACACAGTATCCCAGTCTCACACAGTACCCAGTCTCACACAGTATCCAACTTTCTCACAGTATCCCACTCTCACACAGTATTCCGGTCCCACACATATCCGACTCTCTCACAGTATCCCACTCTCACACAGTATCCCAGTCTATCACAGTATCCCACTCTCTCACAGTATCCCGGTCTCTCATAGTATCCCGGTCTCACACAGTATCCCACTCTCACACAGTATCTCAGTCTCACACAGTATCCCACTCTCACACAGTATCCCGGTCTCTCACAGTATCCCGGTCTCACACAGTATCCCGGACTCACACAGTATCCCGGTCTCACACAGTATCCCACTCTCACACAGTATCCCGATCTCTCACAGTATCCCACTCTCAGACAGTATCCGAGTCTCACACAGTATCCCACTCTCACACAGTATCCCGGTCTCTCACAGTATCCCACTCTCAGACAGTATCCCAGTCTCACACAGTATCCCACTCTCACACAGTATCCCGGTCTCACACATTATCCCAGTCTCCCACAGTATGCCGGAATCTCACAGTATCCCACTCTCTCACAGTATCCCACTCTCACAGTATCCCTGTCTCACACAGTATCCCACTCTCACACAGTATCCCAGTCTCACACAGTATCCCACTCTCACACAGTATCCCACTCTCACACAGTATCGCACTTTCACACAGTATCGCACTTTCACACACTATCCCAGTCTCACACGGTATCCCACTCTCATACAGTAGCCCGGTCTCACACAGTATCCCACTCTCACACAGTATCCCGGTCTCACACAGTATCCCGGTCTCACACAGTATCCCGGTCTCTCACAGTTTCCAGCTCTCACACAGTATCCCGGTGTCACACAGTATCCCACTCTCGCAGAGTATCCCGGTCTCACACCGTATCCCGGTCTCACACCGTATCCCGGTCTCACACAGTATCCCACTCTCACATAGTATCCCGGTCTCTCACACAGTCTCTCAGTCTCACACAGTATCCCACTCTCACACAGTATCCCGGTCTCACACAGTATCCTGGTCTCACACAGTATCCCGGTCTCACACAGTATCCCACTCTCACACAGTATCCCGGTCTCTCACAGTATCCCACTCTCAGACAGTATCCCACTCTCAGACAGTATCCCAGTCTCACACAGTAGCCCACTCTCACACAGTATCCCGGTCTCACACATTATCCCAGTCTCACATAGTATGCCGGTATCTCACTGTATCCCACTCTCTCACAGTATCCCACTCTCACAGTATCCCTGTCTCACACAGTATCCCACTCTCACACAGTATCCCGGTCTCACACAGTATCCCGGTCTCACACAGTATCCCGGTCTCACACAGTATCCCGGACTCACACAGTATCCCGGTCTCACACAGTATCCCGGTCTCACACAGTATCCCACTCTCACACAGTATCCCGATCTCTCACAGTATCCCACTCTCAGACAGTATCCCAGTCTCACACAGTATCCCACTCTCACACAGTATCCCGGTCTCTCACAGTATCCCGGTCTCTCACAGTATCCCACTCTCAGACAGTATCCCAGTCTCACACAGTATCCCAGTCTCACACAGTATCCCGGTCTCTCACAGTCTCCCACTCTCAGACAGTATCCCAGTCTCACACAGTATCCCACTCTCTCACAGTATCCCTGTCTCACACAGTATCCCAGTCTTACACAGTATCCCAGTCTCACACAGTACCCAGTCTCACACAGTATCCAACTTTCTCACAGTATCCCACTCTCACACAGTATCCCGGTCCCACACATATCCGACTCTCTCACAGTATCCCACTCTCACACAGTATCCCAGTCTATCACAGTATCCCACTCTCTCACAGTATCCCGGTCTCTCATAGTATCCCGGTCTCACACAGTATCCCACTCTCACACAGTATCTCGGTCTCTCACAGTATCCCGGTCTCACACAGTATCCCGGTCTCTCCCAGTATCCCGGTCTCACACAGTCTCCCGGACTCACACAGTATCCCGGTCTCACACAGTATCCCACTCTCACACAGTATCCCGGTCTCTCACAGTATCCCACTCTCAGACAGTATCCGAGTCTCACACAGTATCCCACTCTCACACAGTATCCCGCTCTCTCACAGTATCCCTGTCTCACACAGTATCCCACTCTCACACAGTATCTCAGTCTCACACAGTATCCCGGTCTCACACAGTATCCCGGTCTCACACAGTATCCCGGACTCACACAGTATCCCGGTCTCACACAGTATCCCGGTCTCACACAGTATCCCGGTCTCACACAGTATCCCACTCTCACACAGTATCCCGATCTCTCACAGTATCCCACTCTCAGACAGTATCCCAGTCTCACACAGTATCCCACTCTCACACAGTATCCCGGTCTCTCACAGTATCCCACTCTCAGACAGTATCCCAGTCTCACACAGTATCCCAGTCTCACACAGTATCCCGGTCTCTCACAGTCTCCCACTCTCAGACAGTATCCCAGTCTCACACAGTATCCCACTCTCTCACAGTATCCCTGTCTCACACAGTATCCCAGTCTTACACAGTATCCCAGTCTCACACAGTACCCAGTCTCACACAGTATCCAACTTTCTCACAGTATCCCACTCTCACACAGTATCCCGGTCCCACACATATCCGACTCTCTCACAGTATCCCACTCTCACACAGTATCCCAGTCTATCACAGTATCCCACTCTCTCACAGTATCCCGGTCTCTCATAGTATCCCGGTCTCACACAGTATCCCACTCTCACACAGTATCTCGGTCTCTCACAGTATCCCGGTCTCACACAGTATCCCGGTCTCTCCCAGTATCCCGGTCTCACACAGTCTCCCGGACTCACACAGTATCCCGGTCTCACACAGTATCCCACTCTCACACAGTATCCCGGTCTCTCACAGTATCCCACTCTCAGACAGTATCCGAGTCTCACACAGTATCCCACTCTCACACAGTATCCCGGTCTCTCACAGTATCCCACTCTCTCACAGTATCCCACTCTCACACAGTATCCCACTCTCACACAGTATCCCGGTCTCACACATTATCCCAGTCTCCCATAGTATGCCGGTATCTCTCAGAATCCCACTCTCTCACAGTATCCCACTCTCACAGTATCCCTGTCTCTCATAGTATCCCGGTCTCACACAGTATCCCACTCTCACACAGTATCCCAGTCTCACACAGTATCCCACTCTCTCACAGTATCCCTGTCTCACACAGTATCCCAGTCTTACACAGTATCCCAGTCTCACACAGTACCCAGTCTCACACAGTATCCAACTTTCTCACAGTATCCCACTCTCACACAGTATCCCGGTCCCACACATATCCGACTCTCTCACAGTATCCCACTCTCACACAGTATCCCAGTCTATCACAGTATCCCACTCTCACACAGTATCCCACTCTCACACAGTATCCCACTCTCACACAGTATCCCAATCTCACACAGTATCCCGGTCTCACACAGTATCCCACTCTCACACAGTATCCCGGTCTCACACAGTATCCCACTCTCTCACAGGATCCCATTCTCACACAGTATCCCAGTCTCTCACAGTATCCAAGTCTCACACAGTATCCCGGTCTAACACAGTATCCCACTCTCACACAGTATCCCGGTCTCAGACAGCATTCCGGTCTCAGACAGTATCCCGGTCTCAGACAGTATCCCGGTCTCACGCAGTATCCCGGTCTCACGCAGTATCCCGCTCTCACACAGTATCCCGCTCTCACACAGGATCCCGCTCTCACACAATATCCCGGTGTCACACAGTATCCCACTCTCACACAGGATCCCAGTCTCACACAGTAACCCACTCTCACACAGTATCCCACTGTCTCACAGTATCCCGGTCTCACACAGTATCCCACTCTCACACAGGATCCCAGTCTCACACAGTATCCCACTCTCACACAGTATCCCACTCTCACACAGTATCCCGGTCTCACACAGCATCCCACTCTCACACAGTATCCCACTCTCACACAGTATCCCGGTCTCACACAGTATTCCACTCGCACACAGTATCCCACTCTCACACAGTATCCCGGTCTCACACAGTATCCCACTCTCACACAGTATCCCGGTCTCATACTGTATCCCGGTCTCACAAAGTATCCCGGTTTCACAAAGTATTCCGGTCTCACAAAGTATCCCGGTCTCACAAAGTATCCCGGGCTCACACAGTATCCCGGTCACACACAGGATCCCGGTCACACACAGTATCCCGGTCTCTCACAGTATCCAAGTCTTCCATTCTCACACAGCATCCCGGTCTCACACAGTACCCCCCCCCCACACAGTATCCCGGTCTCACACAGTATCTCGGTCTCACACAGTATCTCGATCTCACACAGTATCTCGATCTCACACAGTATCTCGATCTCACACAGTATCTCGATCTCACACACTATCCCAGTCTCAAACACTATCCCAGTCTCACACACTATCCCAGTCTCACACACTGTTCCAGTCTCACACACTGTTCCAGTCTCTCACAGTATCCCACTCTCACACAGTATCCCACTCTCACACAGTATCCCAGTCACACACAGGATCCCGCTCTCACACAGTATCCCACTGTCACACAATATCCCGGTGTCACACAATATCCCGGTGTCACACAATATCCCGGTGTCACACAGTATCCCACTCTCACACAGGATCCCAGTCTCACACAGGATCCCACTCTCACACAGTAACCCACTGTCTCACAGTATCCCGGTCTCACACCGTTTCCCACTCTCACACGGTATCCCACTCTTACACGGTATCCCGGTCTCACACGGTATCCCACTCTCACACAGTATCCCGGTCTCACACAGTATCCCGGTCTCACACAGTATCCCACTCTCACACAGCATCCCAATTTCACACAGTATCCCACTCTCACACAGGATCCCAGTCTCACACAGGATCCCAGTCTCACACAGTATCCCACTCTCACACAGTATCTCACTGTCTCACAGTATCCCGGTCTCACACAGTACTCCACTCTCACACAGTATCTCACTGTCTCACAGTATCCCGGTCTCACACAGTATTCCACTCTCACACAGTATCCCACTCTCACACAGTATCCCGGTCTCACACAGTATCCCACTCTCACACAGTATCCCGGTCTCATACTGTATCCCGGTCTCACAAAGTATCCCGGTTTCACAAAGTATCCCGGTCTCACAAAGTATCCCGGGCTCACACAGTATCCCGGTCACACACACTATCCCACTCTCACACACTATCCCACTCTCACACAGTATCCCGGTCTCACAAAGTATCCCGGGCTCACACAGTATCCCGGGCTCACACAGTATCCCGGGCTCACACACAGTATCCCGGTCTCTCACAGTATCCAAGTCTTCCATTCTCACACAGTATCCCAGTCTCACACAGTATCCCACTCTCACACAGTATCCCGGTCTCACACAGTATCCCTGTTTCACACAGTTTCCCACTCTCACACAGTATCCCGGTCTCACACAGTATCCCAGTCTCACACAGTATCCCAGTCTCACACAGTATCCCAGTCTCACACACTATCCCAGTCTCACACACTGTCCCAGTCTCACACACTGTCCCAGTCTCACACACTGTCCCAGTCTCACACAGTATCACGGTCTCTCACAGTATCTAAGTCTCACACAGTATCCCACTCTCACAGTATCCCGGTCTCACACAGTATCCCGGCCTCACACAGTATCCCACTCTCACACAGTATCCCACTCTCACACAGTATCCCACTCTCACACAGTATCCCGGTCTCACACAAAATCCCGTTCTCACACAAAATCCCGGTCTCACAGAGTATCCCGATCTCACACAGTATCCCGGTCTCACACAGTATCCCGGTCTCACACAGTATCCCACTCTCATACAGTAGCCCGGTCTCACACAGTATCCCACTCTCACACAGTATCCCACTCTCACACAGTATCGCGGTCTCACACAGTATCCCGGTCTCACACAATATCCCACTCTCACACAGTATCCCGGTCTCACACAGTATCCCACTCTCACACAGTATCCCGGTCTCACACAGTATCCCGGACTCACACAGTATCCCAGTCTCACACAGTATCCCAGTCTCACACAGTATCCCGGTCTCACACAGTATCCTACTCTCAGACAGTATCCCAGTCTCACACAGTAACCCACTCTCACACAGTATCCCGGTCTCACACAGTATCCCAGTCTCACATAGTATGCCGGTATCTCAGTGTATCCCACTCTCTCACAGTATCCCACTCTCTCACAGTATCCCACTCTCACAGTATCCCTGTCTCTCACAGTATCCCACTCTCTCACAGTATCCAACTTTCTCACAGTATCCCACTCTCACACAGTATCCCGGTCCCACACATATCCGACTCTCTCACAGTATCCCACTCTCACACAGTATCCCAGTCTATCACAGTATCCCACTCTCTCACAGTATCCCGGTCTCTCACAGTATCCCGGTCTCATACAGTTTCCCAGTCTCACACAGTATCCCGGTCTCACACAGTATCCCGGTCTCACACAGTATCCCGGTCTCACACAGTATCCCACTCTCACACAGTATCCCACTCTCACACAGTATCCCAGTCTCTCACAGTATCCAAGTCTCACACAGTATCCAAGTCTCACACAGTATCCCACTCTCACACAGTATCCCACTCTCACACAGTATCCCAGTCTCACACAGGATCCCGCTCTCACACAGTATCCCACTGTCACACAATATCCCGGTGTCACACAGTATCCCACTCTCACACAGGATCCCAGTCTCACACAGGATCCCACTCTCACACAGTAACCCACTGTCTCACAGTATCCCGGTCTCACACCGTTTCCCACTCTCACACAGTATCCCACTCTTACACGGTATCCCGGTCTCACACAGTATCCCGGTCTCCCACAGTATCCCGGTCTCACACAGTATCCCGGTCTCACACAGTATCCCGGTCTCACACATTATCCCGGTCTCACACATTATCCCACTTTCACACAGTATCCCACTCTCACACAGTATCCCAGTCTCACACAGGATCCCGCTCTCTCACAGTATCCCCCTGTCACACAATATCCCGGTGTCACACAGTATCCCACTCTCACACAGGATCCCAGTCTCACACAGGATCCCACTCTCACACAGTAACCCACTGTCTCACAGTATCCCGGTCTCACACCGTTTCCCACTCTTACACGGTATCCCGGTCTCACACAGTATCCCACTCTCACACAGCATCCCAGTTTCACACAGCATCCCAATTTCACACAGTATCCCACTCTCACACAGGATCCCAGTCTCACACAGGATCCCAGTCTCACACAGGATCCCAGTCTCACACAGGATCCCGCTCTCACACAGTATCCCACTGTCACACAATATCCCGGTGTCACACAATATCCCGGTGTCACACAGTATCCCACTCTCACACAGGATCCCAGTCTCACACAGGATCCCACTCTCACACAGTAACCCACTCTCACACAGTAACCCACTCTCACACAGTAACCCACTCTCACACAGTATCCCACTGTCTCACAGTATCGCGGTCTCACACCGTTTCCCACTCTCACACAGTATCCCACTCTCACACGGTATCCCGGTCTCACACAGTATCCCACTTTCACACAGTATCCCGGTCTCATACAGTATCCCGGTCTCACACAGTATCCCGGGCTCACACAGTATCCCGGGCTCACACAGTATCCCGGTCACACTCAGTATCCCGGTCACACACAGTATCCCGGTCTCTCACAGTATCCAAGTCTTCCATTCTCACACAGTATCCCAGTCTCACACAGTATCCCACTCTCACACAGTATCCCGGTCTCACACAGTATCCCGGTCTCACACAGTATCCCGGTCTCACACAGTGTCCCGGTCTCACACAGTGTCCCAGTCTCACACAGTGTCCCAGTCTCACACAGTGTCCCAGTCTCACACACTGTCCCAGTCTCACACACTGTCCCAGTCTCACACACTGTCCCAGTCTCACACAGTATCCAACTCACACACAGTATCCCACTCTCAAACAGTATCCCGGTCTCTCACAGTATCTAAGTCTCACACAGTATCCCACTCTCACAGTATCCCGGTCTCACACAGTATCCCACTCTCACACAGTATCCCACTCTCACACAGTATCCCGGTCTCACACAAAATCCTGGTCTCACACAAAATCCCGGTCTCACACAGTATCCCGGTCTCACACAGTATCCCGGTCTCACACAGTAGCCCGGTCTCACACAGTATCCCACTCTCACACAGTATCCGACTCTCACACAGTATCCCGGTCTCACACAGTATCCCGGTCTCACACATTATCCTGGTCTCACGCAGTATCCCACTCTCACACAGTATCCCACTCTCACACAGTATCCCACTCTCACACAGTATCCCACTCTCACACAGGATCCCGCTCTCACACAGTATCCCACTGTCACACAATATCCCGGTGTCACACAGTATCCCACTCTCACACAGGATCCCAGTCTCACACAGTATCCCACTCTCACACAGTATCCCACTCTCACACAGTATCCCACTCTCACACAGTATCCCACTGTCTCACAGTATCCCGGTCTCACACAGTATCCCACTCTCACACAGCATCCCAGTTTCACACAGCATCCCAGTTTCACACAGTATCCCACTCTCACACAGGATCCCAGTCTCACACAGGATCCCAGTCTCACACAGGATCCCGCTCTCACACAGTATCCCACTGTCACACAATATCCCGGTGTCACACAGTATCCCACTCTCACACAGGATCCCAGTCTCACACAGGATCCTACTCTCACACAGGATCCCACTCTCACACAGTAACCCACTCTCACACAGTAACCCACTCTCACACAGTAACCCACTCTCACACAGTATCCCACTGTCTCACAGTATCGCGGTCTCACACCGTTTCCCACTCTCACACAGTATCCCACTCTCACACGGTATCCCAGTCTCACACAGTATCCCACTTTCACACAGTATCCCGGTCTCATACAGTATCCCGGTCTCACAAAATATCCCGGGCTCACACAGTATCCCGGTCACACACAGTATCCCGGTCACACACAGTATCCCGGTCACACACAGTATCCCGGTCACACACAGTATCCAAGTCTTCCATTCTCACACAGTATCCCAGTCTCACACAGTATCCCACTCTCACACAGTATCCCGGTCTCACACAGTATCCCGGTCTCACACAGTATCCCGGTCTCACACACTGTCCCAGTCTCACACACTGTCCCAGTCTCACACACTGTCCCAGTCTCACACAGTATCCAACTCACACACAGTATCCCACTCTCAAACAGTATCCCGGTCTCTCACAGTATCCAAGTCTCACACAGTATCCCACTCTCACACAGTATCCTGGTCTCAGACAGCATTCCGGTCACACACAGTATCCCGGTCTCACACAGTATCCCGGTCTCACACAGTATCCCGGTGTCTCACAGTATCCCAGTCTCACACAGGATCCCAGTCTCACACAGGATCCCACTCTCACACAGTATCCCACTGTCTCACAGTATCCCGGTCTCACACCGTTTCCCACTCTCACACAGTATCCCGGTCTAACACGGTATTCCACTCTCACACGGTATCCCGGTCTCACACGGTATCCCGGTCTCACACGGCATCCCGGTTTCATACAGTATCCCGGTCTCACAAAGTATCCCGGTCTCACAAAGTATTCCGGGCTCACACAGTATCCCGGTCACACACAGTATCCAAATCTTCCATTCTCACACAGTATCCCACTCTCACACAGTATCCCGGTCTCACACAGTATCCCTGTTTCACACAGTATCCCGGTCTCACACAGTATCCCGGTCTCACACAGTATCCCGGTCTCACAGTATCCCGGTCTCACACAGTATCCCGGTCTCACCAAAATCCCGCTCTCACACAGTATCCCGGTCTCACACAGTATCCCACTCTCACACAGTATCCCACTCTCACACAGTATCCCACTCTCACACAGTATCCGACTCTCACACAGTATCCCACTCTCATACAGTAGCCCGGTCTCACACAGTATCCCACTCTCAGACAGTATCCCGGTCTCACACAGTATCCCGGTCTCACACAGTATCCCACTCTCTCACAGTATCGCGGTCCCTCACAGTATCCCACTCTCACACAGTATACCGGTCTCACACAGTATCCCGGTCTCACACAGCATCCCGGTCTCACACAGCATCCCGGTCTCACACAGCATCCCGGTCTCACACTGTATCCCGGTCTCACACAGTATCCCGGTCTAACACAGTATCCCGGTCTAACACAGTATCCCACTCTCTCACAGTATCCCACTCTCTCACAGTATCCCGGTCTCACACCGTATCCCGGTCTCACACAGTATCCCACTCTCTCACAGTATGCCGGTCTCACACAGTATCCCGGTCCCTCACAGTATCCCACTCTCTCACAGTATCCCACTCTCACACAGTATCCCACTCTCACACAGTATCCCGCACTCACACAATATCCCGCTCTCACACAATATCCCGCTCTCACACAATATCCCGCTCTCACACAATATCCCGCTCTCACACAGTATCCCGGTCTCAGACAGTATACCGGTCTCACATAGATATCCCACTCTCAAACACTATCCCAGTCTCATACAGTATCCCACTCTCATACAGTAGCCCGGTCTCACACAGTATCCCTCTCTCACACAGTATCCCAGTCTCTCACAGTATCCCGGTCTCACACAGTTTCCCGCTCTCACACAGTATCCCGGTCTCGCACAGTATCCCGGTCTCGCACAGTATCCCACTATCACACTATATCCCGGTCTCACACAGTATCCCGGTCTCGCACAGTATCCCACTATCACACTATATCCCGGTCTCACACAGTATCCCACTCTCACGCAGTAACCCAGTGTCACACAGTAACCCGGTCTCACACAGTATCCCACTCTCTCACAGTATCCCGGTCGCTCACTGTTTCCCGATCTCACACAGTATGGCACTCTCACACAGTACCCCGATCGCTCAAAGTATCCCAGTCTCACAGAGTATCCCACTCTCACACAGTATCCTACTCTCACACAGTATCCCACTCTCACACAGAATCCAACTCTCACACAGTGTCCCGTTCTCTCACAGTATCCCACTCTCACAGTAGCCCAGTCTCACACAGTGTCCCGCTCTCTCACGGTATCCCGCTCTCACACGGTATCCCGCTCTCACACGGTATCCCGCTCTCACACGGTATCCCACTCTCTCACAGTATCCCACTCTCACACAGTGTCCGGGTCTCTCACAGTATCCCAGTCTCACACAGTATCCCGGCCTCACACAGTATCCCGGCCTCACACAGTATCCCGGCCTCACACAGTATCCCGGCCTCACACAGTATCCCGGCCTCACACAGTATCCCACTCTCACACTGTGTCCCACTCTCACACTGTGTCCCACTCTCACACTGTGTCCCACTCTCACACAGGATCCCGGTCTCTCACAGTATCCCGGTCTCACACAGTATCCCGGTCTCACACAGTATCCCGGTCTCACACAGTATCGCGGTCTCTCTCAGTATCCCACTCACACACAGTATCCCGGTCTCACACAGTATCCCGGTCTCACACATTATCCTGGTCTCACGCAGTATCCCACTCTCACACAGTATCCCACTCTCACACAGTATCCCACTCTCACACAGGATCCCGCTCTCACACAGGATCCCGCTCTCACACAGTATCCCACTGTCACACAATATCCCGGTGTCACACAGTATCCCACTCTCACACAGGATCCCAGTCTCACACAGAATCCCACTCTCACACAGTATCCCACTCTCACACAGTATCCCACTGTCTCACAGTATCCCGGTCTCACACAGTATCCCACTCTCACACAGCGTCCCAGTTTCACACAGCATCCCAGATTCACACAGTATCCCACTCTCACACAGGATCCCAGTCTCACACAGGATCCCAGTCTCACACAGGATCCCAGTCTCACACAATATCCCGGTGTCACACAGTATCCCACTCTCACACAGGATCCCAGTCTCACACAGGATCCTACTCTCACACAGGATCCCACTCTCACACAGTAACCCACTCTCACACAGTAACCCACTCTCACACAGTATCCCACTGTCTCACAGTATCGCGGTCTCACACCGTTTCCCAGTCTCACACAGTATCCCACTTTCACACAGTATCCCGGTCTCATACAGTATCCCGGTCTCACAAAATATCCCGGGCTCACACAGTATCCCGGGCTCACACAGTATCCCGGGCTCACACAGTATCCCGGTCACACTCAGTATCCCGGTCACACACAGTATCCCGGTCACACACAGTATCCAAGTCTTCCATTCTCACACAGTATCCCAGTCTCACACAGTATCCCACTCTCACACAGTATCCCGGTCTCACACAGTATCCCAGTCTCACACACTGTCCCAGTCTCACACACTGTCCCAGTCTCACACACTGTCCCAGTCTCACACACTGTCCCAGTCTCACACAGTATCCAACTCACACACAGTATCCCACTCTCAAACAGTATCCCGGTCTCTCACAGTATCCAAGTCTCACACAGTATCCCACTCTCACACAGTATCCTGGTCTCAGACAGCATTCCGGTCACACACAGTATCCCGGTCTCACACAGTATCCCGGTCTCACACAGTATCCCGGTGTCTCACAGTATCCCAGTCTCACACAGGATCCCAGTCTCACACAGGATCCCAGTCTCACACAGTATCCCACTGTCTCACAGTATCCCGGTCTCACACCGTTTCCCACTCTCACACAGTATCCCGGTCTAACACGGTATTCCACTCTCACACGGTATCCCGGTCTCACACGGTATCCCGGTCTCACACGGCATCCCGGTTTCATACAGTATCCCGGTCTCACAAAGTATCCCGGTCTCACAAAGTATTCCGGGCTCACACAGTATCCCGGTCACACACAGTATCCCGGTCACACACAGTATCCAAATCTTCCATTCTCACACAGTATCCCACTCTCACACAGTATCCCGGTCTCACACAGTATCCCTGTTTCACACAGTATCCCACTATCACACAGTATCCCGGTCTCACACAGTATCCCACTCTCACACAGTATCCCGGTCTCACACAGTATCCCGGTCTCACAGTATCCCGGTCTCACACAGTATCCCGGTCTCACCAAAATCCCGCTCTCACACAGTATCCCGGTCTCACACAGTATCCCACTCTCACACAGTATCCCACTCTCACACAGTATCCCACTCTCATACAGTAGCCCGGTCTCACACAGTATCCCACTCTCACACAGTATCCCGGTCTCACACAGTATCCCGGTCTCACACAGTATCCCACTCTCTTACAGTATCGCGGTCCCTCACAGTATCCCACTCTCACACAGTATACCGGTCTCACACAGTATCCCAGTCTCACACAGCATCCCGGTCTCACACAGCATCCCGGTCTCACACAGCATCCCGGTCTCACACAGTATCCCGGTCTCACACAGTATCCCGGTCTCACACAGTATCCCGGTCTCACACCGTATCCCGGTCTCACACAGTATCCCACTCTCTCACAGTATCCCGGTCTCACACAGTATCCCGGTCCCTCACAGTATCCCACTCTCTCACAGTATCCCACTCTCTCACAGTATCCCACTCTCACACAGTATCCCACTCTCACACAGTATCCCACTCTCACACAGTATCCCGTTCTCACACAGTATCCCGCACTCACACAATATCCCGCTCTCACACAATATCCCGCTCTCACACAATATCCCGCTCTCACACAGTATCCCGGTCTCAGACAGTATACCGGTCTCACATAGATATCCCACTCTCAAACACTATCCCAGTCTCATACAGTATCCCACTCTCATACAGTAGCCCGGTCTCACACAGTATCCCTCTCTCACACAGTATCCCAGTCTCTCACAGTATCCCGGTCTCACACAGTTTCCCGCTCTCACACAGTATCCCGGTCTCGCACAGTATCCCGGTCTCGCACAGTATCCCACTATCACACTATATCCCGGTCTCACACAGTATCCCGGTCTCACACAGTATCCCGGTCTCACACAGTATCCCACTCTCACGCAGTAACCCAGTGTCACACAGTAACCCGGTCTCACACAGTATCCCACTCTCTCACAGTATCCCGGTCGCTCACTGTTTCCCGATCGCACACAGTATGGCACTCTCACACAGTACCCCGATCGCTCAAAGTATCCCAGTCTCACAGAGTATCCCACTCTCACACAGTATCCTACTCTCACACAGTATCCCACTCTCACACAGTATCCAACTCTCACACAGTGTCCCGTTCTCTCACAGTAGCCCAGTCTCACACAGTGTCCCGCTCTCTCACGGTATCCCGCTCTCACACGGTATCCCGCTCTCACACGGTATCCCGCTCTCACACGGTATCCCGCTCTCACACGGTATCCCGCTCTCACACGGTATCCCACTCTCTCACAGTATCCCACTCTCACACAGTGTCCGGGTCTCTCACAGTATCCCAGTCTCACACAGTATCCCGGCCTCACACAGTATCCCGGCCTCACACAGTATCCCGGCCTCACACAGTATCCCACTCTCACACTGTGTCCCACTCTCACACTGTGTCCCGGTCTCACACAGTATCCCGGTCTCACACAGTATCCCACTCTCACACAGTATCCCACTCTCACACAGTATCCCACTCTCACACAGTATCTCACTCTCACACAGTATCCCACTCTCACACGTTATCCCGGTCTCTCACATTATCCCACTCTCACACACTATCCCACTCTCACACAGTATCCCACTCTCACACAGTATCCCACTCTCACACAGTATCCCACTCTCACACAGTATCTCGGTCTCTCACAGTATCCCGGTCTCTCACAGTATCCCGGTCTCTCACAGTATCCCGGTCTCACACAGTATCCCGGTCTCACACAGTATCCCGGTCTCACACAGTATCGCGGTCTCTCTCAGTATCCCACTCTCACACAGTATCCCACTCTCACACAGTATCTCGATCTCTCACAGTATCCCGGTCCCACACAGTATCCCACTCTCACACAGTATCCCACTCTCACACTGTGTCCCACTCTCACACAGGATCCCGGTCTCTCACAGTATCCCGGTCTCTCACAGTATCCCGGTCTCACACAGTATCCCGGTCTCACACAGTATCCCGGTCTCACACAGTATCTCGATCTCTCACAGTATCCCACTCTCACACAGTATCCCACTCTCACACAGTATCCCGGTCCCACACAGTATCCCGGTCTCACACAGTATCCCGGTCTCACACAGTATCCCGGTCTCACACAGTATCGCGGTCTCACACAGTATCGCGGTCTCTCTCAGTATCCCACTCTCACACAGTATCCCACTCTCACACAGTATCTCGATCTCTCACAGTATCCCGGTCTCTCACAGTATCCCACTCTCACACAGTATCCCGGTCCCACACAGTATCCCGGTCCCACACAGTATCCCGGTCTCACACAGTATCCCACTATCACACAGTATCCCGGTCTCACACAGTATCCCGGTCTCACACAGTATCCCACTCTCACACAGTATCCCACTCTCACACAGTATCTCACTCTCACACAGTATCCCACTCTCACACGTTATCCCGGTCTCTCACATTATCCCACTCTCACACACTATCCCACTCTCACACAGTATCCCACTCTCACACAGTATCCCACTCTCACACAGTATCTCGGTCTCTCACAGTATCTCGGTCTCTCACAGTATCCCGGTCTCTCACAGTATCCCGGTCTCTCACAGTATCCCACTCTCACACAGTATCCCACTCTCACACAGTATCCCGGTCCCACACAGTATCCCGGTCTCACACAGTATCCCGGTCTCACACAGTATCCCACTATCACACAGTATCCCGGTCTCACACAGTATCCCACTCTCACACAGTATCCCACTCTCACACAGTATCCCACTCTCACACGTTATCCCGGTCTCTCACATTATCCCACTCTCCCACACTATCCCACTCTCACACACTATCCCACTCTCACACACTATCCCACTCTCACACACTATCCCACCCTCACACAGTATCCCACCCACACACAGTATCCCACCCACACACAGTATCCCACTCTCTCACAGCATCCCGGTCTCACACAGTATCCCACTCTCACACAGTATCCCAGTCTCTCACAGTATCCCACTCTCTCACAGTATCCCACTCTCTCACAGTATCCCACTCTCACACCATATCCCACTCTCACACCATATCCCACTCTCACACCATATCCCACTCTCTCACAGTATCCCAGTCTCACACAGTATCCCAGTCTCACACAGTATCCCAGTCTCTCACCGTATCCCACTCTCACACAGTATCCCACTCTCACACAGTATCCCGGTCTCACAAAGTATCCCACTATCTCACAGTATCCCGGTATCTCACATTATCCCGGTCTCACACAGTATCCCGGTCTCACACAGTATCCAACTCTCACACAGTATCCCACTCTCACATAGTATCCCGGTCGCACACAGTATCCCGGTCGCACACAGTATCCCACTCTCACACAGTATCCCGGTCTCTCACAGTATCCCGGTCTCTCACAGTATCCCACTCTGTCACAGTATCCCACTCTGTCACAGTATCCCACTCTCACACAGTATCCCGGTCTCACAAAGTATCCCATTCTCACACAGTATCCCAGTCTCACACAGTATCCCACTCTCACACAGTATCCCGGTGTCTCACAGTATCCCAGTCTCACACAGGATCCCAGTCTCACACAGGATCCCACTCTCACACAGTATCCCACTGTCTCACAGTATCCCGGTCTCACACCGTTTCCCACTCTCACACAGTATCCCGGTCTAACACGGTATTCCACTCTCACACGGTATCCCGGTCTCACACGGTATCCCGGTCTCACACGGCATCCCGGTTTCATACAGTATCCCGGTCTCACAAAGTATCCCGGTCTCACAAAGTATTCCGGGCTCACACAGTATCCCGGTCACACACAGTATCCCGGTCACACACAGTATCCAAGTCTTCCATTCTCACACAGTATCCCAGTCTCACACAGTATCCCACTCTCACACAGTATCCCGGTCTCACACAGTATCCCGGTCTCACACAGTATCCCGGTCTCACACAGTATCCCGGTCTCACACACTGTCCCGGTCTCACACACTGTCCCGGTCTCACACACTGTCCCGGTCTCACACACTGTCCCAGTCTCACACACTGTCCCAGTCTCACACAGTATCCAACTCACACACAGTATCCCACTCTCAAACAGTATCCCGGTCTCTCACAGTATCCAAGTCTCACACAGTATCCCACTCTCACACAGTATCCTGGTCTCAGACAGCATTCCGGTCACACACAGTATCCCGGTCTCACACAGTATCCCGGTCTCACACAGTATCCCGGTGTCTCACAGTATCCCAGTCTCACACAGGATCCCAGTCTCACACAGGATCCCAGTCTCACACAGTATCCCACTGTCTCACAGTATCCCGGTCTCACACCGTTTCCCACTCTCACACAGTATCCCGGTCTAACACGGTATTCCACTCTCACACGGTATCCCGGTCTCACACGGTATCCCGGTCTCACACGGCATCCCGGTCTCACACGGCATCCCGGTTTCATACAGTATCCCGGTCTCACAAAGTATCCCGGTCTCACAAAGTATTCCGGGCTCACACAGTATCCCGGTCACACACAGTATCCCGGTCACACACAGTATCCAAATCTTCCATTCTCACACAGTATCCCACTCTCACACAGTATCCCGGTCTCACACAGTATCCCTGTTTCACACAGTATCCCAGTCTCACACAGTATCCCACTCTCACACAGTATCCCGGTCTCACACAGTATCCCGGTCTCACACAGTATCCCGGTCTCACAGTATCCCGGTCTCACACAGTATCCCGGTCTCACCATAATCCCGCTCTCACACAGTATCCCGGTCTCACACAGTATCCCACTCTCACACAGTATCCCACTCTCACACAGTAACCGACTCTCACACAGTATCCGACTCTCACACAGTATCCCACTCTCATACAGTAGCCCGGTCTCACACAGTATCCCACTCTCACACAGTATCCCGGTCTCACACAGTATCCCACTCTCTCACAGTATCGCGGTCCCTCACAGTATCCCACTCTCACACAGTATACCGGTCTCACACAGTATCCCAGTCTCACACAGCATCCCGGTCTCACACAGTATCCCGGTCTCACACAGTATCCCGGTCTCACACAGTATCCCGGTCTAACACAGTATCCCACTCTCTCACAGTATCCCAGTCTCACACCGTATCCCGGTCTCACACAGTATCCCACTCTCTCACAGTATCCCGGTCTCACACAGTATCCCGGTCCCTCACAGTATCCCACTCTCTCACAGTATCCCACTCTCACACAGTATCCCGTTCTCACACAGTATCCCGCACTCACACAATATCCCGCTCTCACACAATATCCCGCTCTCACACAATATCCCGCTCTCACACAATATCCCGCTCTCACACAGTATCCCGGTCTCACACAGTATCCCGGTCTCAGACAGTATACCGGTCTCACATAGATATCCCACTCTCAAACACTATCCCAGTCTCATACAGTATCCCACTCTCATACAGTAGCCCGGTCTCACACAGTATCCCTCTCTCACACAGTATCCCAGTCTCTCACAGTATCCCGGTCTCACACAGTTTCCCGCTCTCACACAGTATCCCGGTCTCGCACAGTATCCCGGTCTCGCACAGTATCCCACTATCACACTATATCCCGGTCTCACACAGTATCCCGGTCTCGCACAGTATCCCACTATCACACTATATCCCGGTCTCACACAGTATCCCACTCTCACGCAGTAACCCAGTGTCACACAGTAACCCGGTCTCACACAGTATCCCACTCTCTCACAGTATCCCGGTCGCTCACTGTTTCCCGATCTCACACAGTATGGCACTCTCACACAGTACCCCGATCGCTCAAAGTATCCCAGTCTCACAGAGTATCCCACTCTCACACAGTATCCTACTCTCACACAGTATCCCACTCTCACACAGTATCCAACTCTCACACAGTGTCCCGTTCTCTCACAGTATCCCACTCTCACAGTAGCCCAGTCTCACACAGTGTCCCGCTCTCTCACGGTATCCCGCTCTCACACGGTATCCCGCTCTCACACGGTATCCCGCTCTCACACGGTATCCCACTCTCACACAGTGTCCGGGTCTCTCACAGTATCCCAGTCTCACACAGTATCCCGGCCTCACACAGTATCCCGGCCTCACACAGTATCCCGGCCTCACACAGTATCCCGGCCTCACACTGTGTCCCACTCTCACACTGTGTCCCACTCTCACACTGTGTCCCACTCTCACACAGGATCCCGGTCTCTCACAGTATCCCGGTCTCACACAGTATCCCGGTCTCACACAGTATCCCGGTCTCACACAGTATCGCGGTCTCTCTCAGTATCCCACTCTCACACAGTATCCCGGTCTCACACAGTATCCCGGTCTCACACAGTATCCTGGTCTCACGCAGTATCCCACTCTCACACAGTATCCCACTCTCACACAATATCCCACTCTCACACAGTATCCCACTCTCACACAGGATCCCGCTCTCACACAGTATCCCACTGTCACACAATATCCCGGTGTCACACAGTATCCCACTCTCACGCCGGATCCCAGTCTCACACAGAATCCCACTCTCACACAGTATCCCACTCTCACACAGTATCCCACTGTCTCACAGTATCCCGGTCTCACACAGTATCCCACTCTCACACAGCATCCCAGTTTCACACAGCATCCCAGTTTCACACAGTATCCCACTCTCACACAGGATCCCAGTCTCACACAGGATCCCAGTCTCACACAGTATCCCAGTGTCACACAATATCCCGGTGTCACACAGTATCCCACTCTCACACAGGATCCCAGTCTCACACAGGATCCTACTCTCACACAGGATCCCACTCTCACACAGTAACCCACTCTCACACAGTAACCCACTCTCACACAGTAACCCACTCTCACACAGTATCCCACTGTCTCACAGTATCGCGGTCTCACACCGTTTCCCACTCTCACACAGTATCCCACTCTCACACGGTATCCCAGTCTCACACAGTATCCCACTTTCACACAGTATCCCGGTCTCATACAGTATCCCGGTCTCACAAAATATCCCGGGCTCACACAGTATCCCGGGCTCACACAGTATCCCGGGCTCACACAGTATCCCGGTCACACTCAGTATCCCGGTCACACACAGTATCCCGGTCACACACAGTATCCAAGTCTTCCATTCTCACACAGTATCCCAGTCTCACACAGTATCCCACTTTCACACAGTATCCCGGTCTCATACAGTATCCCGGTCTCACAAACTATCCCGGGCTCACACAGTATCCCGGGCTCACACAGTATCCCGGGCTCACACAGTATCCCGGTCACACTCAGTATCCCGGTCACACACAGTATCCCGGTCACACACAGTATCCAAGTCTTCCATTCTCACACAGTATCCCAGTCTCACACAGTATCCCACTCTCACACAGTATCCCGGTCTCACACAGTGTCCCAGTCTCACACAGTGTCCCAGTCTCACACACTGTCCCAGTCTCACACAGTATCCAACTCACACACAGTATCCCACTCTCAAACAGTATCCCGGTCTCTCACAGTATCCAAGTCTCACACAGTATCCCACTCTCACACAGTATCCTGGTCTCAGACAGCATTCCGGTCACACACAGTATCCCGGTCTCACACAGTATCCCGGTCTCACACAGTATCCCGGTGTCTCACAGTATCCCAGTCTCACACAGGATCCCAGTCTCACACAGGATCCCAGTCTCACACAGGATCCCACTGTCTCACAGTATCCCGGTCTCACACCGTTTCCCACTCTCACACAGTATCCCGGTCTAACACGGTATTCCACTCTCACACGGTATCCCGGTCTCACACGGTATCCCGGTCTCACACGGCATCCCGGTTTCATACAGTATCCCGGTCTCACAAAGTATCCCGGTCTCACAAAGTATTCCGGGCTCACACAGTATCCCGGTCACACACAGTATCCCGGTCACACACAGTATCCAAATCTTCCATTCTCACACAGTATCCCACTCTCACACAGTATCCCGGTCTCACACAGTATCCCTGTTTCACACAGTATCCCACTATCACACAGTATCCCGGTCTCACACAGTATCCCACTCTCACACAGTATCCCGGTCTCACACAGTATCCCGGTCTCACAGTATCCCGGTCTCACACAGTATCCCGGTCTCACCAAAATCCCGCTCTCACACAGTATCCCGGTCTCACACAGTATCCCACTCTCACACAGTATCCCACTCTCACACAGTATCCCACTCTCACACAGTATCCGACTCTCACACAGTATCCCACTCTCATACAGTAGCCCGGTCTCACACAGTATCCCACTCTCACACAGTATCCCGGTCTCACACAGTATCCCGGTCTCACACAGTATCCCACTCTCTCACAGTATCGCGGTCCCTCACAGTATCCCACTCTCACACAGTATTCCGGTCTCACACAGTATCCCAGTCTCACACAGCATCCCGGTCTCACACAGCATCCCGGTCTCACACAGTATCCCGGTCTCACACAGTATCCCGGTCTAACACAGTATCCCACTCTCTCACAGTATCCCACTCTCTCACAGTATCCCGGTCTCACACCGTATCCCGGTCTCACACAGTATCCCACTCTCTCACAGTATCCCGGTCTCACACAGTATCCCGGTCCCTCACAGTATCCCACTCTCTCACAGTATCCCACTCTCTCACAGTATCCCACTCTCACACAGTATCCCGTTCTCACACAGTATCCCGCACTCACACAATATCCCGCTCTCACACAATATCCCGCTCTCACACAATATCCCGCTCTCACACAGTATCCCGGTCTCAGACAGTATACCGGTCTCAGACAGTATACCGGTCTCACATAGATATCCCACTCTCAAACACTATCCCAGTCTCATACAGTATCCCACTCTCATACAGTAGCCCGGTCTCACACAGTATCCCTCTCTCACACAGTATCCCAGTCTCTCACAATATCCCGGTCTCTCACAGTATCCCGGTCTCACACAGTTTCCCGCTCTCACACAGTATCCCGGTCTCGCACAGTATCCCGGTCTCGCACAGTATCCCACTATCACACTATATCCCGGTCTCACACAGTATCCCACTATCACACTATATCCCGGTCTCACACAGTATCCCACTCTCACGCAGTAACCCAGTGTCACACAGTAACCCGGTCTCACACAGTATCCCACTCTCTCACAGTATCCTGGTCGCTCACTGTTTCCCGATCTCACACAGTATGGCACTCTCACACAGTACCCCGATCGCTCAAAGTATCCCAGTCTCACAGAGTATCCCACTCTCACACAGTATCCTACTCTCACACAGTATCCCACTCTCACACAGTATCCAACTCTCACACAGTGTCCCGTTCTCTCACAGTAGCCCAGTCTCACACAGTGTCCCGCTCTCTCACGGTATCCCGCTCTCACACGGTATCCCGCTCTCACACGGTATCCCGCTCTCACACGGTATCCCGCTCTCACACGGTATCCCGCTCTTACACGGTATCCCACTCTCTCACAGTATCCCACTCTCACACAGTGTCCGGGTCTCTCACAGTATCCCAGTCTCACACAGTATCCCGGCCTCACACAGTATCCCGGCCTCACACAGGATCCCACTCTCACACTGTGTCCCACTCTCACACTGTGTCCCACTCTCACACAGGATCCCGGTCTCTCACAGTATCCCGGTCTCACACAGTATCCCGGTCTCACACAGTATCCCGGTCTCACACAGTATCGCGGTCTCTCTCAGTATCCCACTCTCACACAGTATCCCACTCTCACACAGTATCTCGATCTCTCACAGTATCCCGGTCTCTCACAGTATCCCACTCTCACACAGTATCCCGGTCCCACACAGTATCCCGGTCCCACACAGTATCCCGGTCTCACACAGTATCCCGGTCTCACACAGTATCCCACTATCACACAGTATCCCACTCTCACACAGTATCCCACTCTCACACAGTATCCCACTCTCACACAGTATCTCGGTCTCTCACAGTATCTCGGTCTCTCACAGTATCCCGGTCTCTCACAGTATCCCACTCTCACACAGTATCCCACTCTCACACAGTATCCCACTCTCACACAGTATCCCGGTCCCACACAGTATCCCGGTCTCACACAGTATCCCGGTCTCACACAGTATCCCACTATCACACAGTATCCCGGTCTCACACAGTATCCCACTCTCACACAGTATCCCACTCTCACACAGTATCCCGGTCTCTCACATTATCCCACTCTCCCACACTATCCCACTCTCACACACTATCCCACTCTCACACACTATCCCACTCTCACACACTATCCCACCCTCACACAGTATCCCACCCACACACAGTATCCCACCCACACACAGTATCCCACTCTCACACAGTATCCCAGTCTCTCACAGTATCCCAGTCTCTCACAGTATCCCACTCTCTCACAGTATCCCACTCTCTCACAGTATCCCACTCTCACACCATATCCCACTCTCTCACAGTATCCCAGTCTCACACAGTATCCCAGTCTCACACAGTATCCCAGTCTCTCACCGTATCCCACTCTCACACAGTATCCCACTCTCACACAGTATCCCGGTCTCACAAAGTATCCCACTATCTCACAGTATCCCGGGATCTCACATTATCCCGGTCTCACACAGTATCCCGGTCTCACACAGTATCCAACTCTCACACAGTATCCCACTCTCACATAGTATCCCGGTCGCACACAGTATCCCGGTCGCACACAGTATCCCACTCTCACACAGTATCCCGGTCTCTCACAGTATCCCGGTCTCTCACAGTATCCCACTCTGTCACAGTATCCCACTCTGTCACAGTATCCCACTCTCACACAGTATCCCGGTCTCACAAAGTATCCCATTCTCACACAGTATCCCGGTCTCACACAGTATCCCACTCTCACACAGTATCCCACTCTCACACAGTATCCCATTCTCACACAGTATCGCACTCTCACACAGTATCCCGGTCTCACACAGTATCCCACTCTCACACAGTATCCCACTCTCACACAGTATCCCAGTCTCTCACAGTATCCCGGTCTCACACAGTATCCCGGTCTCACACAGTATCCCGGTCTCACACAGTATTCCGGTCTCACACAGTATCCCACTCTCACAAAGTATCCCATTCTCACACAGTATCCCACTCTCACACAGTATCCCATTCTCACACAGTATCCTACTCTCTCACAGTATCCCGGTCTCACACATTATCCCGGTCTCACACATTATCCCGGTCTCACACAGTATCCCAGTCTCACACAGTATCCCAGTCTCACACAGTATCCCACTCTCACACAGTATCCCGGTCACACACCGTATCCCGGTCTCACACAGTATCCCACTCTCTCACAACATATCTCACTCTCACATAGTATCCCAGTCTCTCACACAGTATCCAAGTCTCACACAGTATCCCGGTCTCACACAGTATCCCACTCTCACACAGCATCCCGGTCTCACACAGCATCCCGGACCCACACAGCATCCCGGTCTCACACAGCATCCCGGTCTCACACAGCATCCCGGTCTCACACAGCATCCCGGTCTCACACAGCATCCCAGTCTCACACAGTATCCAGTCTCACCACAGTATCCCACTCTCTCACAGTATCCCGGTCTCACACAGTATCCAACTATATCACAGGATACCACTCTCACACAGTATCCCGCTCTCACACAGTATCCCGGTCCAACACATATCCCAGTCTCTCACAGTATCCCACTCTCTCACAGTATCCCAGTCTAACACAGTATCCCAGTCTAACACAGTATCCCACTCTCTCACAGTATCCCGGTCTCTCACAGTATCCCGGTCTCAAACAGTATCCCGGTCTCAAACAGTATCCCGGTCTCAAACAGTATCCAACTCTCACACAGTATCCCTGTCTCAAACAGTATCCCACTCTCACACAGTATCCCGGTCTCTCACAGTATCCCACTCTCACACAGTATCCCGGTCTCACACAGTATCCCGGTCTCACACAGTATCCCGGTCTCAGATAGTATCCCATTCTCACACAGTATCCCGGTCTCACACAGTATACCGGTCTCACACAGTATCCCACTCTCACAGTATCCCACTCTCACACAGTATCCCACTCTCACACAGTATCCCGGTCTCACACAGTATCTCAGTCTCTCACAGGATCCCAGTCTCTCAAAGGATCCTAGTCTCACACAGGATCCCGGTCTCACACAGTATCCCACTCTCACAATATCGCAGTCTCTCACATTATCCCGGTCTCACACAGTATCCCACTCTCACACAGTATCCTGGTCCCACACAGTATCCCGGTCTCACACAGTATCCCACTCTCACGCAGTATCCCGGTCTCACACAGTATCCCGGTCTCACACAGAATCCCGGTCTCACACAGTATCCCGGTCTCACACAGTATCCCGGTCTCACACAGCATCCTGGTCTCTCACAGTATCCCGGTCACACACAGTATCCCGGTCTCACACAGTATCCCGGTCTCACACAGTTCCCACTCTCACACAGTATCTTGGTCTCACACAGTATCCCACTCTCACACAGTATCCCACTCTCACACAGTATCCCACTCTCACACATTATCCCGGTCTCAAACAGTATCTCACTCGCACACAGTATCGCGGTCCCTCACAGTATCCCACTCTCACACATTATCCCAGTCGAACACAGTATCCCACTCTCACACATTATCCCGGTCTCACACAGTATCCCGGTCTCACACAGTATCCCGGTCTCACACAGGATCCCGGTCTCTCACAGTCTTCCACTCTCTCACAGTATCCCACTCTCACACCATATCCCACTCTCACACAGTACCCCAGTCTCACACAGTACCCCAGTCTCACACAGTACCCCAGTCTCACACAGTACCCCAGTCTCACACAGTATCCCAGTCTCACACAGTATCCCAGTCTCACACAGTAACCCAGTCTCACACAGTAACCCAGTCTCACACAGTATCCCACTCTCTCACAGTATCCCACTCTCACACCATATCCCAGTCTCTCACAGTATCCCGGTCTCTCACAGTATCCCGGTCTCACACAGTATCCCACTCTCTCACAGTCTCCCGGTCTCTCACATTATCCCACTCTCTCACAGTATCCCACTCTCACACAGTATCCCGGTCTCTCACAGGATCCCAGTCTCTCACAGGATCCCAGTCTCTCACAGGATCCCAGTCTCTCACAGGATCCCAGTCTCACACAGGATCCCGGTCTCACACAGTATCACGGTCTCACACCGTATCCCACTCTCACACAGTATCCAGGTCTCACACAGTATTCCGGTCTCACACAGTATTCCGGTCTCACACAGTATCCTACTCTCACACAGTATCCCATTCTCACAAAGTATCCCATTCTCACACAGTATCCCGGTCTCACACAGTATCCCACTCTCACACAGTATCCCATTCTCACACAGTATCCCACTCTCTCACAGTATCCCGGTCTCACACATTATCCCGGTCTCACACAGTATCCCGGTCTCACACAGTATCCCGGTCTCACACCATATCCCAGTCTCACACCGTATCCCAGTCTCTCACAGAGACTGTGAGAGAGTGGGATACTGTGTGAGACCGGGATACTGTGAGAGACTGGGATATGGTGTGAGAGTGGGATACTGTGAGAGAGTGGGATACTGTGAGAGAGTGGGATACTGTGTGAGACTGGGATACTGTGTGAGACTGGGATACTGTGTGAGACTGGGAAACTGTGTGAGAGTGGGTTACTGTGTGAGACTGGGATACTGTGTGAGACTGGGGTACTGTGTGAGAGTGGGATATGGTGTGAGAGTGGGATATGGTGTGAGAGTGGGATATGGTGTGAGAGTGGGATACTGTGAGAGACTGGGATATGGTGTGAGAGTGGGATACTGTGAGAGAGTGGGATACTGTGAGAGAGTGGGATACTGTGAGAGAGTGGGATACTGTGTGAGACTGGGATACTGTGTGAGACTGGGTTACTGTGTGAGACTGAGATACTGTGTGAGACCGGGATACTGTGTGAGACCGGGATACTGTGTGAGACCGGGATACTGTGTGAGACTGGGATACGGTGTGAGACTGGGATACTGTGTGAGAGTGGGATACTGTGTGAGAGTGGGATACTGTGAGAGAGTGGGATACTGAGAGAGACTGGGACACTGTGTGAGAGTGGGCTACTGTGTGAGAGTGGGATACTGTGTGAGACACAGTATCCCACTCTCACACATTATCCCGGTCTCAAACAGTATCCCACTCGCAAACAGTATCGCGGTCCCTCACAGTATCCCACTCTCACACAGTATCCCACTCTCACACAGCATCCCACTCTCACACAGCATCCCACTCTCACACAGCATCCCGGTCACACACCGTATCCCGGTCACACACCGTATCCCGGTCTCACACCGTATCCCGGTCTCACACAGTATCCCGGTCTCACACAGTATCCCACTCCCTCACAACATATCCCACTCTCACACAGTATCCCAGTCTCTCACACAGTATCCAAGTCTCACACAGTATCCCGGTCTCACACAGTATCCCGGTCTCACACAGTATCCCACTCTCACACAGCATCCCGGTCTCACACAGCAGCCCAGTCTCACACAGTATCCCGCTCTCACACAGTATCCGACTCTCACACAGTATCCCACTCTCACACAGTATCCCACTCTCACACAGTATCCCACTCTCACACAGTATCCCGGTCTCACACAGTATCCAACTCTCTCACAGTATACCACTCTCACACAGTATCCCACTCTCACACAGTATCCCACTCTCACACAGTATCCCGGTCCAACACATATCCCACTCTCTCACAGTATCCCAATCTAACACAGTATCCCACCCTCTCACAGTATCCCGGTCTCAAACAGTATCCCGGTCTCAAACAGTATCCCGGTCTCAAACAGTATCCCGGTCTCTCACAGTATCCCGGTCTCTCACAGTATCCCGGTCTCACACAGTATCACACTCTCACACAGTACCCCACTCTCACACAGTATCTCACTCTCTCACAGCTTCCCGGTCTCTCTCAGTATCCAGGTCTCACACATTATCCCGGTCTCACACAGTATCCCGGTCTCACACAGTATCCCACTCTCACACAGTATCCAACTCTCACACAGTATCCCACTCTCACACAGCATCCCGGTCTCACACAGCATCCCAGTCTCACACAGCAGCCCAGTCTCACACAGTATCCCGCTCTCACACAGTATCCCACTCTCACACAGTATCCTGGTCTCACACAGTATCCAACTCTCTCACAGTATACCACTCTCACACAGTATCCCACTCTCACACAGTATCCCGGTCCAACACATATCCCACTCTCTCACAGTATCCCACTCTCTCACAGTATCCCAATCTAACACAGTATCCCACTCTCTCACAGTATCCCGGTCTCTCACAGTATCCCGGTCGCACACAGTATCCCGGTCGCACACAGTATCCCGGTCGCACACAGTATCGCACTCTCACACAGTATCCCTGTCTCAAACAGTATCCCACTCTCACACAGTATCCCGGTCTCTCACAGTATCCCACTCTGTCACAGTATCCCACTCTCACACAGTATCCCGGTCTCACACAGTATCCCATTCTCAGATAGTGTCCCATTCTCACACAGTATCCCACTCTCACACAGTATCCCTGTCTCAAACAGTATCCCACTCTCACACTGTATCCCGGTCTCTCACAGTATCCCGGTCTCTCACAGTATCCCACTCTCACACAGTATCCCGGTCTCACACAGTGTCCCATTCTCAGATAGTGTCCCATTCTCACACAGTATCCCGGTCTCACACAGTATCCCGGTCTCACAGAGTATCCCGGTCTCACACAGTATGCTGGTCTCACACAGTATCCCATTCTCACACAGTATCCCATTCTCACACAGTATCGCACTCTCACACCGTATCCCGGTCTCACACAGTATCCCACTCACACATAGTATCCCGGTCTCACACAGTATCCCACTCTCACACAGTAGCCCACTCTCATACAGTGTCCCAGTCTCTCTCAGTATCCCACTCTCTCACAGTATCCCACTCTCTCACAGTATCCCACTCTCTCACAGTATCCCAGTCTCTCACAGTATCCCACTCTCATACAGTATCCCGGTCTCACACAGTATTCCGGTCTCACACAGTATTCCGGTCTCACACAGTATCCCACTCTCACACAGTTTCCCATTCTCACAAAGTATCCCATTCTCACACAGTATCCCGGTCTCACACAGTATCCCACTCTCACACAGTATCCCATTCTCACACAGTATCCCACTCTCTCACAGTATCCCGGTCTCACACATTATCCCGGTCTCACACAGTATCCCGGTCTCACACAGTATCCCAGTCTCACACCGTATCCCAGTCTCACACCGTATCCCAGTCTCTCACAGTATCCCACTCTCTCACAGTATCCCGGTCACACACCGTATCCCGGTCTCACACAGTATCGAACTCTCTCACAGTATCCAAGTCTCTCACACAGTATCCAAGTCTCACACAGTATCCCGGTCTCACACAGTATCCCGGTCTCACACAGTATCCCGGTCTCACACCGTATCCCGGTCACACACCGTATCCCGGTCTCACACCGTATCCCGGTCTCACACAGTATCCCACTCTCTCACAACATATCCCACTCTCACACAGTATCCAAGTCTCACACAGTATCCCGGTCTCACACAGTATCCCGGTCTCACACAGTATCCCACTCTCACACAGTATCCCAGTCTCACACAGTATCCCACTCTCACACAGTATCCCGGTCTCACACAGCATCCCGGTCTCACACAGCATCCCGGTCTCACACAGTATCCCGGTCTCACACAGTATCCCGGTCTCACACAGAATCTCACTCTCACATAGTATCCCAGTCTCACACAGTATCCCAGTCTAACACAGTATCCAGGTCTCACACAGTATCCTGGTCTCACACAGTATCCCGGTCTCACACAGTATCCCGGTCTCACACAGTACCTCGGTCTCACACAGTACCTCGGTCTCACACAGTACCTCGGTCTCACACAGTATCCCACTCTCACACATTATCCCGGTCTCAAACAGTATCCCACTCGCAAACAGTATCGCGGTCCCTCACAGTATCCCACTCTCACACTGTATCCCAGTCTAACACAGTATCCCGGTCTCTCACAGTATCCCGGTCTCACACATTATCCCGGTCTCACACATTATCCCGGTCTCACACAGTATCCCACTCTCACACAGCATCCCACTCTCACACAGCATCCCACTCTCACACAGCATCCCACTCTCACACAGCATCCCACTCTCACACAGCATCCCACTCTCACACAGCATCCCACTCTCACACAGCATCCCAGTCTCTCACAGGATCCCAGTCTCTCACAGGATCCTAGTCTCTCACAGGATCCTAGTCTCACACAGTATCCCGGTCTCACACAGTATCCCGGTCTCACACAGTATCCCACTCTCACAATATCGCAGTCTCTCACATTATCCCGGTCTCACACAGTATCCCACTCTCACAAAGTATCCCACTCTCACACAGTATCCCACTCTCACACAGTATCCCGGTCTCTCACAGTATCCCGGTCTCTCACAGCATCCCGGTCTCACACAGCATCCCGGTCTCACACAGCATCCCGGTCTCACACAGCATCCCGGTCTCACACAGCATCCCACTCTCACACAGTATCCCACTCTCACACAGTATCCCACTCACACAGTATCCCGGTCTCACACAGTATCCCGGTCTCACACAGAATCTCACTCTCACACAGTATCCCAGTCTCACACAGTATCCCAGTCTAACACAGTATCCAAGTCTCACACAGTATCCCGGTCCCACACAGTATCCCGGTCCCACACAGTATCCCGGTCCCACACAGTATCCCGGTCTCACACAGCATCCCGGTCTCACACAGCATCCCTGTCTCACACAGCATCCCGGTCTCACACAGCATCCCGGTCTCACACAGTATCCCGGTCTCACACAGAATCTCACTCTCACACAGTATCCCAGTCTCACACAGTATCCCAGTCTCACACAGTATCCCAGTCTAACACAGTATCCAGGTCTCACACAGTATCCTGGTCTCACACAGTATCCTGGTCTCACACAGTATCCCGGTCTCACACAGTATCCCGGTCTCACACAGTACCTCGGTCTCACACAGTACCTCGTTCTCACACAGTATCCCACTCTCACACATTATCCCGGTCTCAAACAGTATCCCACTCGCAAACAGTATCGCGGTCCCTCACAGTATCCCACTCTCACACTGTATCCCAGTCTAACACAGTATCCCAGTCTCACACATTATCCCGGTCTCACACAGTATCCCACTCTCACACAGCATCCCACTCTCACACAGCATCCCACTCTCACACAGCATCCCACTCTCACACAGCATCCCGGTCACACACAGTATCCCGGTCACACACAGTATCCCGGTCACACACAGTATCCCGGTCACACACCGTATCCCGGTCTCACACAGTATCCCACTCTCTCACAACATATCCCACTCTCTCACAACATATCCCACTCTCACACAGTATTCCAGTCTCTCACATAGTATCCAATTCTCACACAGTAACCCGGTCTCACACAGTATCCCACTCTCACACAGCATTCCGGTCTCACACAGCATCCCAGTCTCACACAGCATCCCAGTCTCACACAACATCCCAGTCTCACACAGCATCCCAGTCTCACACAGCATCCCAGTCTCACACAGCATCCCAGTCTCACACAGCAGCCCAGTCTCACACAGCAGCCCAGTCTCACACAGCAGCCCAGTCTCACACAGTATCCCAGTCTCACACAGTATCCCAGTCTCACACAGTATCCCAGTCTCACACAGTATCCCAGTTTCACACAGTATCCCACTCTCTCACAGGATCCCGGTCTCTCACAGTCTTCCACTCTCTCTCAGTATCCCACTCTCACACCATATCCCACTCTCACACAGTACCCCAGTCTCACACAGTACCCCAGTCTCACACAGTATCCCAGTCTCACACAGTATCCCAGTTTCACACAGTATCCCACTCTCTCACAGGATCCCGGTCTCTCACAGTCTTCCACTCTCTCACAGTATCCCACTCTCACACCATATCCCAGTCTCTCACAGTATCCCGGTCTCACACAGTATCCCACTCTCTCACAGTCTCCCGGTCTCTCACAGTATCCCACTCTCACACAGTATCCCACTCTCACACAGTATCCCAGTCTCTCACAGTATCCCACTCTCACACAGTATCCCGGTCTCACACAGTATCCCAGTCTCTCACAGGATCCCAGTCTCTCACAGGATCCCAGTCTCACACAGGATCCCGGTCTCACACAGGATCCCGGTCTCACACAGGATCCCGGTCTCACACAGTATCCCACTCTCACAATATCGCAGTCTCTCACATTATCCCGGTCTCACACAGTATCCCACTCTCACAAAGTATCCCACTCTCACACAGTATCCCACTCTCACACAGTATCCCGGTCTCTCACAGTATCCCGGTCTCACACAGCATCCCGGTCTCAGACAGCATCCCGGTCTCAGACAGCATTCCGGTCTCAGACAGCATTCCGGTCTCACACAGTATCCCACTCTCACACAGTATCCCACTCTCACACAGTATCCCGGTCTCACACAGTATCCCGGTCTCACACAGTATCCCGGTCTCACACAGAATCTCACTCTCACACAGTATCCCAGTCTCACACAGTATCCCAGTCTAACACAGTATCCAAGTCTCACACCGTATCCCGGTCCCACACAGTATCCCGGTCCCACACAGTATCCCGGTCCCACACAGTATCCCAGTCTCACACAGTATCCCAGTCTCACACAGTATCCCAGTCTCACACAGCATCCCGGTCTCACACAGCATCCCGGTCTCACACAGCATCCCGGTCTCACACAGCATCCCGGTCTCACACAGTATCCCGGTCTCACACAGAATCTCACTCTCACACAGTATCCCAGTCTCACACAGTATCCCAGTCTCACACAGTATCCCAGTCTCACACAGTATCCCAGTCTAACACAGTATCCCAGTCTCACACAGTATCCCACTCTCTCACAGTATCCCACTCTCTCACAGTATCCCACTCTCTCACAGTATCCCACTCTCACACCATATCCCAGTCTCTCACAGTATCCCGGTCTCACACAGTATCCCACTCTCTCACAGTCTCCCGGTCTCTCACAGTATCCCACTCTCACACAGTATCCCAGTCTCTCACAGTATCCCACTCTCACACAGTATCCCGGTCTCACACAGTATCCCAGTCTCTCACAGGATCCTAGTCTCACACAGTATCCCGGTCTCACACAGTATCCCGGTCTCACACAGTATCCCGGTCTCACACAGTATCCCACTCTCACAATATCGCAGTCTCTCACATTATCCCGGTCTCACACAGTATCCCACTCCCACACAGTATCCCACTCTCACACAGTATCCCACTCTCACACAGTATCCCGGTCTCTCACAGTAACCCGGTCTCACACAGCATCCCGGTCTCACACAGCATCCCGGTCTCACACAGCATCCCGGTCTCAGACAGCATCCCGGTCTCACACAGTATCCCACTCTCACACAGTATCCCGGTCTCACACAGTATCCCGGTCTCACACAGCATCCCGGTCTCACACAGCATCCCGGTCTCACACAGTATCCCGGTCTCACACAGTATCCCGGTCTCACACAGTATCCCGGTCTCACACAGAATCTCACTCTCACACAGTATCCCAGTCTCACACAGTATCCCAGTCTAACACAGTATCCAGGTCTCACACAGTATCCTGGTCTCACACAGTATCCCGGTCTCACACAGTATCCCGGTCTCACACAGTACCTCGGTCTCACACGGTACCTCGGTCTCACACAGTACCTCGGTCTCACACAGTACCTCGGTCTCACATATTATCCCGGTCTCAAACAGTATCCCACTCGCAAACAGTATCGCGGTCCCTCACAGTATCCCACTCTCACACTGTATCCCAGTCTAACGCAGTATCCCGGTCTCTCACAGTATCCCGGTCTCACACATTATCCCGGTCTCACACAGTATCCCACTCTCACACAGCATCCCACTCTCACACAGCATCCCACTCTCACACAGCATCCCACTCTCACACAGCATCCCAGTCTCTCACAGGATCCCAGTCTCTCACAGGATCCTAGTCTCTCACAGGATCCTAGTCTCACACAGTATCCCGGTCTCACACAGTATCCCGGTCTCACACAGTATCCCGGTCTCACACAGTATCCCACTCTCACAATATCGCAGTCTCTCACATTATCCCGGTCTCACACAGTATCCCACTCTCACAAAGTATCCCACTCTCACACAGTATCCCACTCTCACACAGTATCCCACTCTCACACAGTATCCCGGTCTCTCACAGTATCCCGGTCTCACACAGCATCCCGGTCTCACACAGCATCCCGGTCTCACACAGCATCCCACTCTCACACAGTATCCCACTCTCACACAGTATCCCGGTCTCACACAGTATCCCGGTCTCACACAGAATCTCACTCTCACACAGTATCCCAGTCTCACACAGTATCCCAGTCTAACACAGTATCCAAGTCCCACACAGTATCCCGGTCCTACACAGTATCCCGGTCCCACACAGTATCCCGGTCCCTCACAGTATCCCAGTCTCACACAGTATCCCGGTCTCACACAGCATCCCGGTCTCACACAGCATCCCGGTCTCACACAGCTTCCCGGTCTCACACAGCTTCCCGGTCTCACACAGTATCCCGGTCTCACACAGTATCCCGGTCTCACACAGTATCCCGGTCTCACACAGAATCTCACTCTCACACAGTATCCCAGTCTCACACAGTATCCCAGTCTCACACAGTATCCCAGTCTAACACAGTATCCAGGTCTCACACAGTATCCAGGTCTCACACAGTATCCTGGTCACACACAGTATCCTGGTCTCACACAGTATCCTGGTCTCACACAGTATCCCGGTCTCACACAGTATCCCGGTCTCACACAGTACCTCGGTCTCACACAGTACCTCGGTCTCACACAGTATCCCACTCTCACACATTATCCCGGTCTCAAACAGTATCCCACTCGCAAACAGTATCGCGGTCCCTCACAGTATCCCACTCTCACACTGTATCCCAGTCTAACACAGTATCCCAGTCTAACACAGTATCCCAGTCTCTCACAGTATCCCGGTCTCACACATTATCCCGGTCTCACACATTATCCCGGTCTCACACAGTATCCCGGTCTCACACAGTATCCCGGTCTCACACAGTATCCCGGTCTCACACAGTATCCCACTCTCACACAGCATCCCACTCTCACACAGCATCCCACTCTCACACAGCATCCCACTCTCACACAGCATCCCACTCTCACACAGCATCCTGGTCACACACAGCATCCCGGTCACACACAGTATCCCGGTCACACACCGTATCCCGGTCTCACAACATATCCCACTCTCACACAGTATTCCAGTCTCACATAGTATCCAATTCTCACACAGTATCCCGGTCTCACACAGTATCCCACTCTCACACAGCATCCCGGTCTCACACAGCATCCCGGTCTCACACAGCATCCCAGTCTCACACAGCATCCCAGTCTCACACAGCATCCCAGTCTCACACAGCATCCCAGTCTCACACAGCATCCCAGTCTCACATAGTATCCCAGTCTCACACAGTATCCCAGTCTCACACAGTATCCCAGTCTCACACAGTATCCCAGTTTCACACAGTATCCCACTCTCTCACAGGATCCCGGTCTCTCACAGTCTTCCACTCTCTCTCAGTATCCCACTCTCACACCATATCCCACTCTCACACAGTACCCCAGTCTCACACAGTACCCCAGTCTCACACAGTATCCCAGTCTCACACAGTATCCCAGTCTCACACAGTATCCCACTCTCTCACAGGATCCCGGTCTCTCACAGTCTTCCACTCTCTCACAGTATCCCACTCTCACACCATATCCCAGTCTCTCACAGTATCCCGGTCTCACACAGTATCCCACTCTCTCACAGTCTCCCGGTCTCTCACAGTATCCCACTCTCACACAGTATCCCAGTCTCTCACAGTATCCCACTCTCACACAGTATCCCGGTCTCACACAGTATCACAGTCTCTCACAGGATCCCAGTCTCTCACAGGATCCTAGTCTCACACAGGATCCCGGTCTCACACAGGATCCCGGTCTCACACAGGATCCCACTCTCACAATATCGCAGTCTCTCACATTATCCCGGTCTCACACAGTATCCCACTCTCACAAAGTATCCCACTCTCACACAGTATCCCACTCTCACACAGTATCCCACTCTCACACAGTATCCCGGTCTCTCACAGTATCCCGGTCTCACACAGCATCCCGGTCTCACACAGCATCCCGGTCTCAGACAGCATCCCGGTCTCACACAGTATCCCACTCTCACACAGTATCCCACTCTCACACAGTATCCCACTCTCACACAGTATCCCGGTCTCACACAGTATCCCGGTCTCACACAGAATCTCACTCTCACACAGTATCCCAGTCTCACACAGTATCCCAGTCTAACACAGTATCCAAGTCTCACACCGTATCCCGGTCCCACACAGTATCCCGGTCCCACACAGTATCCCGGTCCCACACAGTATCCCGGTCTCACACAGTATCCCACTCTCACACAGTATCCCGGTCTCACACAGTATCCCGGTCTCACACAGCATCCCGGTCTCACACAGCATCCCGGTCTCACACAGTATCCCGGTCTCACACAGTATCCCGGTCTCACACAGAATCTCACTCTCACACAGTATCCCAGTCTCACACAGTATCCCAGTCTCACACAGTATCCAGGTCTCACACAGTATCCTGGTCTCACACAGTATCCCGATCTCACACAGTATCCCGGTCTAACACAGTACCTCGATCTCACACAGTACCTCGGTCTCACACAGTATCCCACTCTCACACATTATCCCGGTCTCAAACAGTATCCCACTCGCAAACAGTATCGCGGTCCCTCACAGTATCCCACTCTCACACTGTATCCCAGTCTAACACAGTATCCCAGTCTCTCACAGTATCCCGGTCTCACACATTATCCCAGTCTCACACATTATCCCGGTCTCACACAGTATCCCACTCTCACACAGCATCCCACTCTCACACAGCATCCCACTCTCACACAGTATCCCGGTCACACACCGTATCCCGGTCTCACACCGTATCCCGGTCTCACACAGTATCCCACTCTCTCACAACATATCCCACTCTCACACAGTATCCAAGTCTCTCACACAGTATCCCACTCTCACACAGCATCCCGGTCTCACACAGCATCCCGGTCTCACACAGCATCCCAGTCTCACACAGCATCCCAGTCTCACACAGCATCCCAGTCTCTCACAGCAGCCCAGTCTCACACAGCAGCCCAGTCTCACACAGCAGCCCAGTCTCACATAGTATCCCAGTCTCACACAGTATCCCAGTCTCACACAGTATCCCAGTCTCACACAGTATCCCACTCTCTCACAGGATCCCGGTCTCTCACAGTCTTCCACTCTCTCACAGTATCCCACTCTCACACCATATCCCACTCTCACACAGTACCCCAGTCTCACACAGTACCCCAGTCTCACACAGTATCCCACTCTCTCACAGTATCCCACTCTCTCACAGTATCCCAGTCTCTCACAGTATCCCAGTCTCTCACAGTATCCCAGTCTCTCACAGTATCCCAGTCTCACACAGTATCCCACTCTCTCACAGTCTCCCGGTCTCTCACAGTATCCCACTCTCACACAGTATCCCAGTCTCTCACAGTATCCCGGTCTCACACAGTATCCCGGTCTCACACAGTATCCCACTCTCACACAGTATCCCACTCTCACAAAGTATCCCACTCTCACACAGTATCCCACTCTCACACAGTATCCCAATCTCACACAGTATCCCACTCTCACACAGTATCCCGGTCTCTCACAGTATCCCGGTCTCTCACAGTATCCCGGTCCCACACAGTATCCCGGTCCCACACAGTATCCCGGTCCCACACAGTATCCTGGTCCCACACAGTATCCCAGTCTCACACAGTATCCCACTCTCACACAGTATCCCGGTCTCACACAGCATCCCGGTCTCACACAGCATCCCGGTCTCACACAGCATCCCGGTCTCACACAGCATCCCGGTCTCACACAGTATCCCAGTCTCACACAGTATCCCAGTCTCACACAGTATCCCGGTCTAACACAGTATCCTGGTCTCACACAGTATCCCGGTCTCACACAGTATCCCGGTCTCACACAGTATCCCGGTCTCACACAGTATCCGGTCTCACACAGCATCCCGGTCTCACACAGTATCCCACTCTCACACAGTACCTCGGTCTCACACAGTATCCCACTCTCAAACAGTATCCCACTCGCAAACAGTATCGCGGTCCCTCACAGTATCCCACTCTCACACAGTATCCCGGTCTCTCACAGTATCCCGGTCTCTCACAGTATCCCGGTCTCTCACAGTATCCCTGTCTCACACATTATCCCAGTCTCACACATTATCCCACTCTCACACAGTATCCCACTCTCACACAGTATCCCACTCTCACACAGTATCCCACTCTCACACAGCATCCCACTCTCACACAGCATCCCACTCTCTCACAGCATCCCGGTCACACACCGTATCCTGGTCTCACACAGTATCCCACTCTCTCACAACATATCCCACTCTCACACAGTATCCCAGTCTCTCACACAGTATCCAAGTCTCACACAGCATCCCTGTCGCACACAGCATCCCGGTCTCACACATCATCCCGGTCTCACACAGCATCCCAGTCTCACACAGTATCCCAGTCTCACACAGTATCCAGTCTCACACAGTATCCAGTCTCACACAGTATCCAGTCTCACACAGTATCCAGTCTCACACAGTATCCAGTCTCACACAGTATCCCACTCTCTCACAGCATCCCACTCTCACACAGCATCCCACTCTCAGTCAGCATCCCACTCTCACACAGCATCCCGGTCACACACAGTATCCCGGTCACACACCGTATCCCGGTCTCACACAGTATCCCACTCTCTCACAACATATCCCACTCTCACACAGTATTCCAGTCTCTCACATAGTATCCAATTCTCACACAGTATCCCGGTCTCACACAGTATCCCACTCTCACACAGCATCCCGGTCTCACACAGCATCCCGGTCTCACACAGCATCCCAGTCTCACACAGCATCCCAGTCTCACACAGCATCCCAGTCTCACACAGCAGCCCAGTCTCACATAGTATCCCAGTCTCACACAGTATCCCAGTCTCACACAGTATCCCAGTCTCACACAGTATCCCAGTTTCACACAGTATCCCACTCTCTCACAGGATCCCGGTCTCTCACAGTCTTCCACTCTCTCTCAGTATCCCACTCTCACACCATATCCCACTCTCACACAGTACCCCAGTCTCACACAGTACCCCAGTCTCACACAGTATCCCAGTCTCACACAGTATCCCAGTCTCACACAGTATCCCACTCTCTCACAGGATCCCGGTCTCTCACAGTCTTCCACTCTCTCACAGTATCCCACTCTCACACCATATCCCAGTCTCTCACAGTATCCCGGTCTCACACAGTATCCCACTCTCTCACAGTCTCCCGGTCTCTCACAGTATCCCACTCTCACACAGTATCCCAGTCTCTCACAGTATCCCACTCTCACACAGTATCCCGGTCTCACACAGTATCACAGTCTCTCACAGGATCCCAGTCTCTCACAGGATCCTAGTCTCACACAGGATCCCGGTCTCACACAGGATCCCGGTCTCACACAGTATCCCACTCTCACAATATCGCAGTCTCTCACATTATCCCGGTCTCACACAGTATCCCACTCTCACAAAGTATCCCACTCTCACACAGTATCCCACTCTCACACAGTATCCCGGTCTCTCACAGTATCCCGGTCTCACACAGCATCCCGGTCTCACACAGCATCCCGGTCTCAGACAGCATCCCGGTCTCACACAGTATCCCACTCTCACACAGTATCCCACTCTCACACAGTATCCCACTCTCACACAGTATCCCGGTCTCACACAGTATCCCGGTCTCACACAGAATCTCACTCTCACACAGTATCCCAGTCTCACACAGTATCCCAGTCTAACACAGTATCCAAGTCTCACACCGTATCCCGGTCCCACACAGTATCCCGGTCCCACACAGTATCCCGGTCCCACACAGTATCCCGGTCTCACACAGTATCCCACTCTCACACAGTATCCCGGTCTCACACAGTATCCCGGTCTCACACAGCATCCCGGTCTCACACAGCATCCCGGTCTCACACAGCATCCCGGTCTCACACAGTATCCCGGTCTCACACAGTATCCCGGTCTCACACAGAATCTCACTCTCACACAGTATCCCAGTCTCACACAGTATCCCAGTCTCACACAGTATCCCAGTCTAACACAGTATCCAGGTCTCACACAGTATCCTGGTCTCACACAGTATCCCGATCTCACACAGTATCCCGGTCTAACACAGTACCTCGATCTCACACAGTACCTCGGTCTCACACAGTATCCCACTCTCACACATTATCCCGGTCTCAAACAGTATCCCACTCGCAAACAGTATCGCGGTCCCTCACAGTATCCCACTCTCACACTGTATCCCAGTCTAACACAGTATCCCAGTCTCTCACAGTATCCCGGTCTCACACATTATCCCAGTCTCACACATTATCCCGGTCTCACACAGTATCCCACTCTCACACAGCATCCCACTCTCACACAGCATCCCACTCTCACACAGCATCCCACTCTCACACAGCATCCCACTCTCACACAGTATCCCGGTCACACACCGTATCCCGGTCTCACACCGTATCCCGGTCTCACACAGTATCCCACTCTCTCACAACATATCCCACTCTCACACAGTATCCAAGTCTCTCACACAGTATCCCACTCTCACACAGCATCCCGGTCTCACACAGCATCCCGGTCTCACACAGCATCCCAGTCTCACACAGCATCCCAGTCTCACACAGCATCCCAGTCTCACACAGCATCCCAGTCTCTCACAGCAGCCCAGTCTCACACAGCAGCCCAGTCTCACACAGCAGCCCAGTCTCACATAGTATCCCAGTCTCACACAGTATCCCAGTCTCACACAGTATCCCAGTCTCACACAGTATCCCAGTCTCACACAGTATCCCAGTCTCACACAGTATCCCACTCTCTCACAGGATCCCGGTCTCTCACAGTCTTCCACTCTCTCACAGTATCCCACTCTCACACCATATCCCACTCTCACACAGTACCCCAGTCTCACACAGTACCCCAGTCTCACACAGTATCCCAGTCTCACACAGTATCCCACTCTCTCACAGTATCCCAGTCTCTCACAGTATCCCAGTCTCACACAGTATCCCACTCTCTCACAGTCTCCCGGTCTCTCACAGTATCCCACTCTCACACAGTATCCCAGTCTCTCACAGTATCCCGGTCTCACACAGTATCCCGGTCTCACACAGTATCCCACTCTCACACAGTATCCCACTCTCACAAAGTATCCCACTCTCACACAGTATCCCACTCTCACACAGTATCCCAATCTCACACAGTATCCCACTCTCACACAGTATCCCGGTCTCTCACAGTATCCCGGTCTCTCACAGTATCCCGGTCCCACACAGTATCCCGGTCCCACACAGTATCCCGGTCCCACACAGTATCCTGGTCCCACACAGTATCCCAGTCTCACACAGTATCCCACTCTCACACAGTATCCCGGTCTCACACAGCATCCCGGTCTCACACAGCATCCCGGTCTCACACAGCATCCCGGTCTCACACAGTATCCCAGTCTCACACAGTATCCTGGTCTAACACAGTATCCTGGTCTCACACAGTATCCCGGTCTCACACAGTATCCCGGTCTCACACAGTATCCGGTCTCACACAGCATCCCGGTCTCACACAGTATCCCACTCTCACACAGTACCTCGGTCTCACACAGTATCCCACTCTCAAACAGTATCCCACTCGCAAACAGTATCGCGGTCCCTCACAGTATCCCACTCTCACACAGTATCCCGGTCTCTCACAGTATCCCGGTCTCTCACAGTATCCCGGTCTCTCACAGTATCCCAGTCTCACACATTATCCCACTCTCACACAGTATCCCACTCTCACACAGTATCCCACTCTCACACAGTATCCCACTCTCACACAGCATCCCACTCTCACACAGCATCCCACTCTCTCACAGCATCCCGGTCACACACCGTATCCTGGTCTCACACAGTATCCCACTCTCTCACAACATATCCCACTCTCACACAGTATCCCAGTCTCTCACACAGTATCCAAGTCTCACACAGCATCCCTGTCGCACACAGCATCCCGGTCTCACACATCATCCCGGTCTCACACAGCATCCCAGTCTCACACAGTATCCCAGTCTCACACAGTATCCAGTCTCACACAGTATCCAGTCTCACACAGTATCCAGTCTCACACAGTATCCAGTCTCACACAGTATCCCACTCTCTCACAGTATCCCGGTCTCACACAGTATCCAACTCTCTCACAGTATACAACTCTCACACAGTATCCCACTCTCACACAGTATCCCGGTCCAACACATATCCCACTCTCTCACAGTATCCCACTCTCTCACAGTATCCCAGTCTAACACAGTATCCCGGTCTCTCACAGTATCCCGGTCTCTCACAGTATCCCGGTCTCAAACAGTATCCCGGTCTCAAACAGTATCCCGGTCTCACACAGTATCACACTCTCACACAGTATCACACTCTCACACAGTATCACACTCTCACACAGTATCACACTCTCACACAGTATCACACTCTCTCACAGTACCCCACTCTCTCACAGTACCCCACTCTCACACAGTATCTCACTCTCTCACAGTATCCCGGTCTCTCTCAGTATCCAGGTCTCACACATTATCCCGGTCTCACACAGTATCCCACTCTCACACAGTATCCCACTCTCACACAGTATCCAACTCTCACACAGTATCCAACTCTCACACAGTATCCCACTCTCACACAGTATCCCACTCTCACACAGTATCCCACTCTCACACAGTATCCCGGTCGCACACAGTATCCCGGTCGCACACAGTATCCCGGTCGCACACAGTTCCCCGGTCGCACACAGTTCCCCGGTCGCACACAGTATCCCACTCTCACACAGTATCCCTGTCTTACACAGTATCCCACTCTCACACAGTATCCCACTCTCACACAGTATCCCACTCTCACACAGTATCCCGGTCACACACCGTATCCCGGTCACACACCGTATCCCACTCTCTCACAACATATCCCACTCTCTCAGAACATATCCCACTCTCACACAGTATCCCAGTCTCTCACACAGTATCCAAGTCTCACACACTGTATCCAAGTCTCACACAGCATCCCACTCACACACAGTATCCCACTCACACACAGTATCCCACTCACACACAGTATCCCGGTCTCACACAGTATCCCGGTCTCACACAGTATCCCGGTCTCACACAGTATTGCACTCTCACACAGTATCCCACTCACACACAGTATCCCACTCACACACAGTATCCCGGTCTCACACACAGTATCCCGGTCTCACACACAGTATCCCGGTCTCACACACAGTATCCCGGTCTCACACACAGTATCCCGGTCTCACACACAGTATCCCACTCTCACACAGTAGCCCACTCTCACACAGTGTCCCGGTCTCTCTCAGTATCCCACTCTCACACAGTATCCCACTCTCACACAGGATCCAACTATCACACAGTATCTCACTCTCACGCAGTGTCCGGGTCTCACACAGTATCCCGGCCTCACACAGTATCTCAGTCTCACACAGTATCCCAGTCTCACACAGTATCCCGGCCTCACACAGTATCCCGGCCTCACACAGTATCCCGGCCTCACACAGTATCCCGGCCTCACACAGTATCCCACTCTCACACAGTATCCCACTCTCACACAGTATCCCACTCTCACACAGTATCCCACTCTCACACAGTACCCCAGTCTCACACAGTATCCCAGTCTCACACAGTATCCCACTCTCTCACAGTATCCCAGTCTCTCACAGTATCCCAGTCTCACACAGTATCCCACTCTCTCACAGTCTCCCGGTCTCTCACAGTATCCCACTCTCACACAGTATCCCAGTCTCTCACAGTATCCCGGTCTCACACAGTATCCCGGTCTCACACAGTATCCCACTCTCACACAGTATCCCACTCTCACAAAGTATCCCACTCTCACACAGTATCCCACTCTCACACAGTATCCCAATCTCACACAGTATCCCACTCTCACACAGTATCCCGGTCTCTCACAGTATCCCGGTCTCTCACAGTATCCCGGTCCCACACAGTATCCCGGTCCCACACAGTATCCCGGTCCCACACAGTATCCTGGTCCCACACAGTATCCCAGTCTCACACAGTATCCCACTCTCACACAGTATCCCGGTCTCACACAGCATCCCGGTCTCACACAGCATCCCGGTCTCACACAGCATCCCGGTCTCACACAGTATCCCAGTCTCACACAGTATCCTGGTCTAACACAGTATCCTGGTCTCACACAGTATCCCGGTCTCACACAGTATCCCGGTCTCACACAGTATCCGGTCTCACACAGCATCCCGGTCTCACACAGTATCCCACTCTCACACAGTACCTCGGTCTCACACAGTATCCCACTCTCAAACAGTATCCCACTCGCAAACAGTATCGCGGTCCCTCACAGTATCCCACTCTCACACAGTATCCCGGTCTCTCACAGTATCCCGGTCTCTCACAGTATCCCGGTCTCTCACAGTATCCCAGTCTCACACATTATCCCACTCTCACACAGTATCCCACTCTCACACAGTATCCCACTCTCACACAGTATCCCACTCTCACACAGTATCCCACTCTCACACAGCATCCCACTCTCACACAGCATCCCACTCTCTCACAGCATCCCGGTCACACACCGTATCCTGGTCTCACACAGTATCCCACTCTCTCACAACATATCCCACTCTCACACAGTATCCCAGTCTCTCACACAGTATCCAAGTCTCACACAGCATCCCTGTCGCACACAGCATCCCGGTCTCACACATCATCCCGGTCTCACACAGCATCCCAGTCTCACACAGTATCCCAGTCTCACACAGTATCCAGTCTCACACAGTATCCAGTCTCACACAGTATCCAGTCTCACACAGTATCCAGTCTCACACAGTATCCCACTCTCTCACAGTATCCCGGTCTCACACAGTATCCAACTCTCTCACAGTATACAACTCTCACACAGTATCCCACTCTCACACAGTATCCCGGTCCAACACATATCCCACTCTCTCACAGTATCCCACTCTCTCACAGTATCCCAGTCTAACACAGTATCCCGGTCTCTCACAGTATCCCGGTCTCTCACAGTATCCCGGTCTCAAACAGTATCCCGGTCTCAAACAGTATCCCGGTCTCACACAGTATCACACTCTCACACAGTATCACACTCTCACACAGTATCACACTCTCACACAGTATCACACTCTCTCACAGTACCCCACTCTCTCACAGTACCCCACTCTCACACAGTATCTCACTCTCTCACAGTATCCCGGTCTCTCTCAGTATCCAGGTCTCACACATTATCCCGGTCTCACACAGTATCCCACTCTCACACAGTATCCCACTCTCACACAGTATCCAACTCTCACACAGTATCCAACTCTCACACAGTATCCCACTCTCACACAGTATCCCACTCTCACACAGTATCCCACTCTCACACAGTATCCCGGTCGCACACAGTATCCCGGTCGCACACAGTATCCCGGTCGCACACAGTTCCCCGGTCGCACACAGTTCCCCGGTCGCACACAGTATCCCACTCTCACACAGTATCCCTGTCTTACACAGTATCCCACTCTCACACAGTATCCCACTCTCACACAGTATCCCACTCTCACACAGTATCCCGGTCACACACCGTATCCCGGTCACACACCGTATCCCACTCTCTCACAACATATCCCACTCTCTCAGAACATATCCCACTCTCACACAGTATCCCAGTCTCTCACACAGTATCCAAGTCTCACACACTGTATCCAAGTCTCACACAGCATCCCACTCACACACAGTATCCCACTCACACACAGTATCCCACTCACACACAGTATCCCGGTCTCACACAGTATCCCGGTCTCACACAGTATCCCGGTCTCACACAGTATTGCACTCTCACACAGTATCCCACTCACACACAGTATCCCACTCACACACAGTATCCCGGTCTCACACACAGTATCCCGGTCTCACACACAGTATCCCGGTCTCACACACAGTATCCCGGTCTCACACACAGTATCCCGGTCTCACACACAGTATCCCACTCTCACACAGTAGCCCACTCTCACACAGTGTCCCGGTCTCTCTCAGTATCCCACTCTCACACAGTATCCCACTCTCACACAGGATCCAACTATCACACAGTATCTCACTCTCACGCAGTGTCCGGGTCTCACACAGTATCCCGGCCTCACACAGTATCTCAGTCTCACACAGTATCCCAGTCTCACACAGTATCCCGGCCTCACACAGTATCCCGGCCTCACACAGTATCCCGGCCTCACACAGTATCCCGGCCTCACACAGTATCCCACTCTCACACAGTATCCCACTCTCACACAGTATCCCACTCTCACACAGTATCCCACTCTCACACAGTATCCCATTCTCACACAGTATCGCACTCTCACACAGTATCCCGGTCTCACACAGTATCCCGGTCTCAAACAGTATCCCACTCACACACAGTATCCCACTCACACACAGTATCCCACTCACACACAGTATCCCACTCACACACAGTGTCCGGGTCTCACACAGTATCCCGGCCTCACACAGTATCTCAGTCTCACACAGTATCCCGGTCTCACACAGCATCCCGGTCTCACACAGCATCCCGGTCTCACACAGTATCCCGGTCTCACACAGTATCCCGGTCTCACATTGTATCCCACTCTCACATAGTATCCCGGTCTCTCACACAGTATCCCACTCTCACACAGTATCCCACTCTCACACAGTAGCCCACTCTCACACAGTGTCCCGGTCTCTCTCAGTATCCCACTCTCACACGGTATCCCACTCTCACACAGGATCCAACTATCACACAGTATCTCACTCTCACACAGTGTCCGGGTCTCACACAGTATCTCGGGCTCACACAGTATCCCGGTCTCACACAGTATCCCGGTCTCACACAGTATCCCGGTCTCACACAGTATCCCGGTCTCACACAGTATCCCGGTCTCACATTGTATCCCGGTCTCTCACACACTATCCCACTCTCACACACTATCCCACTCTCACACACTATCCCACTCTCACACCATATCCCAGTCTCTCACAGTTTCCCGGTCTCACACAGTATCCCACTCTCTCACAGTCTCCCGGTCTCTCACAGTATCCCACTATCACACAGTATCCCAGTCTCTAACAGTATCCCACTCGCACACAGTATCCCGGTCTCACACAGTATCCCACTCTCACAGAGTATCCCACTCTCACAGAGTATTCCGGTCTCACACAGTATCCAAATCTCACACAGTATCCCGGTCTCACAAAGTATCCCCGTCTCACACACCATCCCGGTCGCTCACAGATTCCCGCTCTCACACAGTATCCCGCTCTCACACAGTATCCCGCTCTCTCACAGTATCCCGGTCTCACACAGTATCCCGGTCTCACACAGTATCCCACTCTCACACAGTATCCCAGTCTAACACAGTATCCCAGTCTAACACAGTATCCCACTCTCTCACAGTATCCCGGTCTCACACAGTATCCCGGTCTCACACCGTATCCCACTCTCACACAGTATCCCACTCTCTCACAGTATCCCACTCTCACACAGTATTCCGGTCTCTCACAGTATCCCGGTCTCAAACAGTATCCCACTCTCTCACAGTATCCCACTCTCTCACAGTATCCCGGTCACACACCCATTCCCGGTCTCACACAGTATCCCACTCTCTCACAACATACCCCACTCTCACACAGTATCCCGGTCTCTCACAGTATCCCGGTCTCATACAGTATCCCGGTCTCTCACATTATCCCAGTCGCACACAGTATCCGACTCTCACACAGTATCCAAGTCTCAAACAGTATCCCGGTCTCACTCAACATATCCCACTCTCACACAGTATCCCGGTCTCACACAGCATCCCAGTCTCACACAGCATCCCAGTCTCACACAGCATCCCAGTCTCACACAGCAGCCCAGTCTCACACAGCAGCCCAGTCTCACACAGCAGCCCAGTCTCACACAGCAGCCCAGTCTCCCAGTATCCAGTTTCACACAGTATCCCACTCTCTCACAGTATCCCGGTCTCACACAGTATCCAACTCTCTCACAGTATACCACTCTCACACAGTATCCCGGTCCAACACATATCCCACTCTCTCACAGTATCCCAGTCTAACACAGTATCCCATTCTGTCACAATATCCCGGTCCAACACAGTATCCCACTCTCTCACAGTATCCCAGTCTAACACAGTATCCCACTCTCACACAGTATCCCGGTCCAACACATATCCCACTCTCTCACAGTATCCCACTCTCACACAGTATCCCAGTCTAACACAGTATCCCGGTCTCTCACAGTATCCCGGTCTCTCACAGTATCCCGGTCGCACACAGTATCCGACTCTCACACAGTATCCCGGTCTCAAACAGTATTCCGGTCTCACACAGTATCCCGGTCTCACACAGTTTCCCGGTCTCACACAGTATCCCGGTCTCTCACACAGTATCCCGGTCTCTCACACAGTATCCCGGTCTCTCTCAGTATTCCGGTCTCCCTCAGTATTCCTGTCTCTCACATTATCCCAGTCGCACACAGTATCCCAGTCTCTCACAGTATCCCGGTCTCACACACTATCCCACTCTCACACAGTCCCCCGGTCTCACACAGTATCCCATTCTCACACTGTATCCCAATCTCACACAGTATCCCAATCTCACACAGTATCCCACTCTCACACAGTATCCCACTCTCACACAGTATCCCGGTCTCTCACAGTATCCCACTCTCACACGGTGTCCCGGTCTCACACAGTATCCCATTCTCACACAGTATCCCGGTCTCATACAGGATCCCACTCTCTCACACAGTATCCTGGTCTCACACGGTATCCCACTCTCACACAGGATCCAACTATCACACAGTATCTCACTCTCACACAGTGTCCGGGTCTCTCACAGTATCCCACTCTCACACTGTATTCCACTCTCACACTGTATCCCGGTCTCACACAGTATCCCACTACCACACTGCATTGCACTCTCACACTGTATCCCACTCTCACACAGTATCCCGGTCTCACACAGTATCCCGGTCTCACACAGTATCCCACTCACACAGTATCCCACTCACACAGTATCCCACTCACACAGTATCCCACTCTCTCACAGTATCCCACTCTCACACAGTATCCCACTCTCACACAGTATCCCACTCTCACACAGTATCCCGGTCTCACACCATATTCCACTCTCTCACAGTATCCCACTCTCACACAGTATCCCGGTCTCACACAGTATCCCACTCTCACACAGTATCCCACTCTCACACAGTATCCCACTCTCACACAGCATCCCAGTCTCACACAGCATCCCAGTCTCACACAGCATCCCACTCTCACACAGTATCCCGGTCTCACACAGTATCCCACTCTCACACAGTATCCCGGTCTCACACAGTATCCCGGTCCCACGCATATCCCACTCTCTCAAAGTATCCCACTCTCACACAGCATCCCAGTCTCAGACAGTATCCCAGTCTCAGACAGTATCCCAGTCTCTCACAGTATCCCAGTCTCACACAGTATCCCAGTCTCTCACAGTATCACAGTCTAACACAGTATCCAACTCTCTCACATATCCCACTATCTCACAGTATCCCGGTCTCTCTCAGTATCCCGGTCTCACACAGTATCCCACTCTCACAGTATCCCACTCTCACAGTATCCCACTCTCACAGTATCCCACTCTCACACAGTATCCCGGTCTCACACAGTATGCTGGTCCCACACAGTATCTCGGTCTCACACATTATCCCGGTCTCACACATTATCCCGGTCTCACACATTATCCCGGTCTCACACAGTATTCCACTCTCACACAGTATCCCGGTCTCACACAGTATCCCACTCTCACACAGTATCCCACTCTCACACAGTATCCCGGTCTCACACAGTATCCCGGTCTCACACAGTATCCCGGTCTCACACAGTATCCCACTCTCACACAGAAACCCACTCTCACACAGAAACCCACTCTCACACAGAATACCACTCTCACACAGTATCCAAGTCACACACAGCATCCCGGTCTCACACAGCATCCCGGTCTCACACAGCATCCCGGTCTCACACAGCATCCCGGTCTCACACAGTATCCCGGTTTCAAACAGCCTCCCACTCGCACACAGTATCGTGGTCCCTCACAGTATCCCACTCTCACACAGTATCCCAGTCTAACACAGTATCCCACTCTCTCACAGTATCCCGGTCTCACACATTATCCCGGTCTCACACATTATCCCCGTCTCACACATTATCCCCGTCTCACACATTATCCCCGTCTCTCATAGTATCCCGGTCTCTCACAGTATCCCCGTCTCTCACAGTATCCCAGTCTCTCACAGTATCCCACTCTCACACAGTATCCCACTCTCACACAGTATCCCACTCCCACACAGTATCCCGGTCTCACACAGTATCCCGGTCTCACACAGTATCCCGGTCTCACACAGAATCCCACTCTCTCACAGGATCCCAGTCGCACACAGTATCCCAGTCTCTCTCAGGATCCCACTGTCTCACAGTATCCCCGTCTCACACAGTATCCCGGTCTCACACATAGTATCACCGTCTCACACAGTATCCCGGTCGCACACAGTATCCCGGTCGCACACAGTATCCCGGTCGCACACAGTATCCCACTCTCACACAATATCCCGGCCCCACACAGTATCCTGGTCCCACACAGTATCCCGGTCCCACATAGTACCCCACTCTCACACAGTATCCAACTCTCACACAGTATCCCACTCTCACACAGTATCCCACTCTCACACAGTATCCCGGTCCCACACAGTATCCCACTCTTACACAGTATCCTGGTTACACACATTATCCCGGTCTCACACAGTATCCCACTCTCACACAGTATCCCGGTCTCACGCAATATCCCACTCTCACACAGTATACCGGTGTCTCACAGTATCCCGGTCTCACACATTATCCCAGTCTCACACATTATCCCACTCTCGCAAAGGATCCCGGTTTCACACAGTATCCCACTCTCACACAGTATCCCGGTCTCACACAATATCCCACTGTCACACAGTATCCCATTCTCACACAGTATCCCGGTCTCACACAGTATCCCGGTCTCACACAGTATCCCGGTCTCACACAGTATCCCGGTCTCACACAGTATCACAGTCTCACACAGTATCACAGTCTCACACAGTATCACAGTCTCACACAGTATCACAGTCTCACACAGTATCCCGGTCTCTCACAGTATCCTGGTCTCACACGGTATCCCGGTCTTACACAGTATCCGGTCTCACACAGTATCCCACTCTCTCACAGTATCCCACTGCCTCACAGGATCCCACTGCCTCACAGGATCCCACTGTCTCACAGTATCCCGGTCTCTCGCAGTATCCCGGTCTCACAAAGTATCCCCGTCTCACACACCATCCCGGTCGCTCACAGATTCCCGCTCTCACACAGTATCCCGCTCTCTCACAGTATCCCGGTCTCACACAGTATCCCGGTCTCACACAGTATCCCGGTCTCACACAGTATCCCACTCTCACACAGTATCCCAGTCTAACACAGTATCCCACTCTCTCACAGTATCCCGGTCTCACACCGTATCCCACTCTCACACAGTATCCCACTCTCTCACAGTATCCCACTCTCTCACAGTATTCCGGTCTCTCACAGTATCCCGGTCTCAAACAGTATCCCACTCTCTCACAGTATCCCACTCTCTCACAGTATCCCACTCTCTCACAGTATCCCGGTCACACACCCATTCCCGGTCTCACACAGTATCCCACTCTCTCACAACATACCCCACTCTCACACAGTATCCCGGTCTCTCACAGTATCCCGGTCTCATACAGTATCCCGGTCTCTCACATTATCCCAGTCGCACACAGTATCCGACTCTCACACAGTATCCAAGTCTCAAACAGTATCCCGGTCTCACTCAACATATCCCACTCTCACACAGTATCCCGGTCTCACACAGCATCCCAGTCTCACACAGCATCCCAGTCTCACACAGCAGCCCAGTCTCACACAGTATCCCACTCTCCCAGTATCCAGTTTCACACAGTATCCCACTCTCTCACAGTATCCCGGTCTCACACAGTATCCAACTCTCTCACAGTATACCACTCTCACACAGTATCCCGGTCCAACACATATCCCACTCTCTCACAGTATCCCAGTCTAACACAGTATCCCATTCTGTCGCAATATCCCGGTCCAACACAGTATCCCACTCTCTCACAGTATCCCAGTCTAACACAGTATCCCACTCTCACACAGTATCCCGGTCCAACACATATCCCACTCTCTCACAGTATCCCACTCTCACACAGTATCCCAGTCGAACACAGTATCCCGGTCTCTCACAGTATCCCGGTCTCTCACAGTATCCCGGTCGCACACAGTATCCGACTCTCACACAGTATCCCGGTCTCAAACAGTATTCCGGTCTCACACAGTATCCCGGTCTCACACAGTTTCCCGGTCTCACACAGTATCCCGGTCTCTCACACAGTATCCCGGTCTCTCACACAGTATCCCGGTCTCTCTCAGTATTCCGGTCTCCCTCAGTATTCCTGTCTCTCACATTATCCCAGTCGCACACAGTATCCCAGTCTCTCACAGTATCCCGGTCTCACACACTATCCCACTCTCACACAGTCCCCCGGTCTCACACAGTATCCCATTCTCACACTGTATCCCAATCTCACACAGTATCCCAATCTCACACAGTATCCCACTCTCACACAGTATCCCACTCTCACACAGTATCCCGGTCTCTCACAGTATCCCACTCTCACACGGTGTCCCGGTCTCACACAGTATCCCATTCTCACACAGTATCCCGGTCTCATACAGGATCCCACTCTCTCACACAGTATCCTGGTCTCACACGGTATCCCACTCTCACACAGGATCCAACTATCACACAGTATCTCACTCTCACACAGTGTCCGGGTCTCTCACAGTATCCCACTCTCACACTGTATCCCGGTCTCACACAGTATCCCACTACCACACTGCATTGCACTCTCACACTGTATCCCACTCTCACACAGTATCCCGGTCTCACACAGTATCCCGGTCTCACACAGTATCCCACTCACACAGTATCCCACTCACACAGTATCCCACTCTCTCACAGTATCCCACTCTCTCACAGTATCCCACTCTCACACAGTATCCCGGTCTCACACAGTATCCCGGTCTCACACCATATTCCACTCTCTCACAGTATCCCACTCTCACACAGTATCCCGGTCTCACACAGTATCCCACTCTCACACAGTATCCCACTCTCACACAGTATCCCACTCTCACACAGCATCCCACTCTCACACAGCATCCCACTCTCACACAGCATCCCAGTCTCACACAGCATCCCACTCTCACACAGTATCCCGGTCTCACACAGTATCCCGGTCTCACACAGTATCCCGGTCTCACACAGTATCCTGGTCCCACGCATATCCCACTCTCTCAAAGTATCCCACTCTCACACAGCATCCCAGTCTCAGACAGTATCCCAGTCTCAGACAGTATCCCAGTCTCTCACAGTATCCCAGTCTCACACAGTATCCCAGTCTCTCACAGTATCACAGTCTAACACAGTATCCAACTCTCTCACATATCCCACTATCTCACAGTATCCCGGTCTCTCTCAGTATCCCACTCTCACAGTATCCCACTCTCACAGTATCCCACTCTCACAGTATCCCACTCTCACAGTATCCCACTCTCACACAGTATCCCGGTCTCACACAGTATGCTGGTCCCACACAGTATCCCGGTCTCACACATTATCCCGGTCTCACACATTATCCCGGTCTCACACATTATCCCGGTCTCACACAGTATTCCACTCTCACACAGTATCCCGGTCTCACACAGTATCCCACTCTCACACAGTATCCCACTCTCACACAGTATCCCGGTCTCACACAGTATCCCGGTCTCACACAGTATCCCACTCTCACACAGAAACCCACTCTCACACAGAAACCCACTCTCACACAGAATACCACTCTCACACAGTATCCAAGTCACACACAGCATCCCGGTCTCACACAGCATCCCGGTCTCACACAGCATCCCGGTCTCACACAGCATCCCGGTCTCACACAGTATCCCGGTTTCAAACAGCCTCCCACTCGCACACAGTATCGTGGTCCCTCACAGTATCCCACTCTCACACAGTATCCCAGTCTAACACAGTATCCCACTCTCTCACAGTATCCCGGTCTCACACATTATCCCGGTCTCACACATTATCCCCGTCTCACACATTATCCCCGTCTCACACATTATCCCCGTCTCTCATAGTATCCCGGTCTCTCACAGTATCCCCGTCTCTCACAGTATCCCAGTCTCTCACAGTATCCCACTCTTACACAGTATCCCACTCCCACACAGTATCCCGGTCTCACACAGTATCCCGGTCTCACACAGTATCCCGGTCTCACACAGAATCCCACTCTCTCACAGGATCCCAGTCGCACACAGTATCCCAGTCTCTCTCAGGATCCCACTGTCTCACAGTATCCCCGTCTCACACAGTATCCCGGTCTCACACATAGTATCACCGTCTCACACAGTATCCCGGTCGCACACAGTATCCCGGTCGCACACAGTATCCCGGTCGCACACAGTATCCCACTCTCACACAATATCCCGGCCCCACACAGTATCCTGGTCCCACACAGTATCCCGGTCCCACATAGTACCCCACTCTCACACAGTATCCAACTCTCACACAGTATCCCACTCTCACACAGTATCCCACTCTCACACAGTATCCCGGTCCCACACAGTATCCCACTCTTACACAGTATCCTGGTTACACACATTATCCCGGTCTCACACAGTATCCCACTCTCACACAGTATCCCGGTCTCACGCAATATCCCACTCTCACACAGTATACCGGTGTCTCACAGTATCCCGGTCTCACACATTATCCCAGTCTCACACATTATCCCACTCTCGCAAAGGATCCCAGTCTCACAAAGGATCCCGGTTTCACACAGTATCCCACTCTCACACAGTATCCCGGTCTCACACAATATCCCACTGTCACACAGTATCCCATTCTCACACAGTATCCCGGTCTCACACAGTATCCCGGTCTCACACAGTATCACAGTCTCACACAGTATCACAGTCTCACACAGTATCACAGTCTCACACAGTATCACAGTCTCACACAGTATCACAGTCTCACACAGTATCCCGGTCTCTCACAGTATCCTGGTCTCACACGGTATCCCGGTCTTACACAGTATCCGGTCTCACACAGTATCCCACTCTCTCACAGTATCCCACTGCCTCACAGGATCCCACTGCCTCACAGGATCCCACTGTCTCACAGTATCCCGGTCTCTCGCAGTATCCCGGTCTCTCGCAGTATCCCGGTCTCACACAGTATCCCACTCTCACAGTATCCCACTCTCTCACAGTATCCCGGTCTCACACAGTATGCTGGTCCCACACAGTATCCCACTCTCACAGTATCCTGGTCTCACACAGTATCTCAATCTCACACAGTATCCCGGTCTCACACAACATCCCAGTCTCACACAGTATCCCGGTCTCACACAGTATCCCACTCTCACACAGTAACCCGGTCTCACACAGTATCCCGGTCTCACACAGTATCCCGGTCTCACACAGTATCCCACTCTCACACAGTATCGCGGTCCCTCACAGTATCCCACTCTCACACAGTATTCCGGTCTCACACAGTATCCCGGTCTCACACAGTATCCCGGTCCCTCACAGTATCCCGGTCCCTCACAGTATCCCGGTCCCTCACAGTATCCCGGTTTCAAACAGTATCCCAGTCTAACACAGTATCCCACTCTCACACAGTATCCCACTCTCACACAGTATCCCGGTCTCACACAGTATCCCGGTCTCACACAGTATCCCACTCTCTCACAGGATCCCAGTCTCACACAGTATCCCAGTCTCTCTCAGGATCCCACTGTCTCACAGTATCCCCGTCTCACACAGTATCCTGGTCTCACACAGTATCACCGTCTCACACAGTATCCCGGTCTCACACAGTATCCCGGTCGCACACAGTATCCCACGCTCACACAATATCCCGGCCCCACACAGTATCCTGGTCCCACACAGTATTCCAGTCCCACATAGTACCCCACTCTCACACAGTATCCAACTCTCACACAGTATCCCACTCTCACACAGTATCCCACTCTCACACAGTATCCCACTCTCACACAGTTTCCCGGTCTCACACAGTTTCCCGGTCTCACACAGTTTCCCGGTCTCACACAGTATCCCGGTCCCACACAGTATCCCACTCTCACACAGTATCCTGGTCCCACACAGTATTCCAGTCCCACATAGTACCCCACTCTCACACAGTATCCAACTCTCACACAGTATCCCACTCTCACACAGTATCCCACTCTCACACAGTTTCCCGGTCTCACACAGTATCCCGGTCTCACACAGTATCCCGGTCCCACACAGTATCCCACTCTCACACAGTATCCTGGTTACACACATTATCCCGGTCTCACACAGTATCCCATTCTCACACAGTATCCCGGTCTCACACAATATCCCACTCTCACACAGTATTCCGATCTCTCACAGTATCCCAGTCTCTCACAGTATCCCGGTCTCACACATTATCCCAGTCTCACACATTATCCCAGTCTCAAACAGGATCCCACTCTCGCTAAGGATCCCGGTCTCGCAAAGGATCCCGGTTTCACAAAGGATCCCAGTTTCACACAGTATCCCGGTCTCACACAATATCCCACTGTCACACAGTATCCCACTCTCACACAGTATCCCACTCTCACACAGTATCCCGGTCTCACACAGTATCCCGGTCTCACACAGTATCCCACTCTCACACAGTATCCCGGTCTCTCACAGTATCCCACTCTCACACAGTATCCCACTCTCACACAGTATCCCACTCTCACACAGTATCCCACTCTCACACAGTATCCCGGTCTCACACAGTATCCCGGTCTCTCACAGTATCCCAGTCTCACAAAGTATCCCACTCTCACACAGTATCCCACTCTCACACAGTATCCCACTCTCACACAGTATCCCGGTCTCACACTGTATCCCGGTCACTCACAGTATCCCGGTCTCTCACACAGTATCCCACTCTCACACAGTCTCCCACTCTCTCACAGTATCCCGGTCTCACACAGTATCCCATTCTAACACAGTATCCCACTCTCTCACAGTATCCCGGTCTCACACTGTATCCCGGTCACTCACAGTATCCCGGTCTCTCACACAGTATCCCACTCTCACACAGTCTCCCACTCTCTCACAGTATCCCGGTCTCACACAGTATCCCATTCTAACACAGTATCCCACTCTCTCACAATATCCCGGTCTCACACTGTATCCCGGTCACTCACAGTATCCCGGTCTCTCACACAGTATCCCACTCTCACACAGTATCCACTCTCACACAGTATCCCACTCTCACACAGCATCCCATTCTAACACAGTATCCCACTCTCTCACAGTATCCCGGTCTCACACAGTATCCCGGTCTCACACAGTATCCCTGTCTCTCACACTATCCCAGTCTCTCACACTATCCCAGTCTCTCACACTATCCCTCTCACACAGTATCCCAGTCTCTCTCATGATCCCACTGTCTCACAGTATCCCGGTCTCTCACAGTACCCCGGTCTCTCACAGTATCCCGGTCTCTCACAGTATCGCAGTGTCTCACCGTATCCCGGTCTCACACAGTATCCCACTCTCACACAGTATCCCGTTCCCACACAGTATCCCACTTTCACACAGTATCCCACTCTCACACAGTATTCCGGTCTCACACAGTATCCCGGTCTCACACAGTATCCCGGTCCCACACAGTATCCCGGTCCCACACAGTATCCCACTCTCACACAGTATCGCAGTCTCACACAGTATCCCCCTCTCACACAGTATCCTGGTCTCACACGGTATCCCACTCTCACACAGGATCCAACTATCACACAGTATCTCACTCTCACACAGTGTCCGGGTCTCTCACAGTATCCCACTCTCACACTGTATTCCACTCTCACACTGTATCCCGGTCTCACACAGTATCCCACTACCACACTGCATTGCACTCTCACACTGTATCCCACTCTCACACAGTATCCCGGTCTCACACAGTATCCCGGTCTCACACAGTATCCCACTCACACAGTATCCCACTCTCTCACAGTATCCCACTCTCTCACAGTATCCCACTCTCACACAGTATCCCGGTCTCACACAGTATCCCGGTCTCACACCATATTCCACTCTCTCACAGTATCCCACTCTCACACAGTATCCCGGTCTCACACAGTATCCCACTCTCACACAGTATCCCACTCTCACACAGCATCCCACTCTCACACAGCATCCCACTCTCACACAGCATCCCACTCTCACACAGCATCCCAGTCTCACACAGCATCCCACTCTCACACAGTATCCCGGTCTCACACAGTATCCCGGTCTCACACAGTATCCCGGTCTCACACAGTATCCTGGTCCCACGCATATCCCACTCTCTCAAAGTATCCCACTCTCACACAGCATCCCAGTCTCAGACAGTATCCCAGTCTCAGACAGTATCCCAGTCTCTCACAGTATCCCAGTCTCACACAGTATCCCAGTCTCTCACAGTATCACAGTCTAACACAGTATCCAACTCTCTCACATATCCCACTATCTCACAGTATCCCGGTCTCTCTCAGTATCCCGGTCTCACACAGTATCCCACTCTCACAGTATCCCACTCTCACAGTATCCCACTCTCACAGTATCCCACTCTCACACAGTATCCCGGTCTCACACAGTATGCTGGTCCCACACAGTATCCCGGTCTCACACATTATCCCGGTCTCACACATTATCCCGGTCTCACACATTATCCCGGTCTCACACAGTATTCCACTCTCACACAGTATCCCGGTCTCACACAGTATCCCACTCTCACACAGTATCCCACTCTCACACAGTATCCCGGTCTCACACAGTATCCCGGTCTCACACAGTATCCCACTCTCACACAGAAACCCACTCTCACACAGAAACCCACTCTCACACAGAAACCCACTCTCACACAGAATACCACTCTCACACAGTATCCAAGTCACACACAGCATCCCGGTCTCACACAGCATCCCGGTCTCACACAGCATCCCGGTCTCACACAGCATCCCGGTCTCACACAGTATCCCGGTTTCAAACAGCCTCCCACTCGCACACAGTATCGTGGTCCCTCACAGTATCCCACTCTCACACAGTATCCCAGTCTAACACAGTATCCCACTCTCTCACAGTATCCCGGTCTCACACATTATCCCGGTCTCACACATTATCCCCGTCTCACACATTATCCCCGTCTCACACATTATCCCCGTCTCTCATAGTATCCCGGTCTCTCACAGTATCCCCGTCTCTCACAGTATCCCAGTCTCTCACAGTATCCCACTCTTACACAGTATCCCACTCCCACACAGTATCCCGGTCTCACACAGTATCCCGGTCTCACACAGTATCCCGGTCTCACACAGAATCCCACTCTCTCACAGGATCCCAGTCGCACACAGTATCCCAGTCTCTCTCAGGATCCCACTGTCTCACAGTATCCCCGTCTCACACAGTATCCCGGTCTCACACATAGTATCACCGTCTCACACAGTATCCCGGTCGCACACAGTATCCCGGTCGCACACAGTATCCCGGTCGCACACAGTATCCCACTCTCACACAATATCCCGGCCCCACACAGTATCCTGGTCCCACACAGTATCCCGGTCCCACATAGTACCCCACTCTCACACAGTATCCAACTCTCACACAGTATCCCACTCTCACACAGTATCCCACTCTCACACAGTATCCCGGTCCCACACAGTATCCCACTCTTACACAGTATCCTGGTTACACACATTATCCCGGTCTCACACAGTATCCCACTCTCACACAGTATCCCGGTCTCACGCAATATCCCACTCTCACACAGTATACCGGTGTCTCACAGTATCCCGGTCTCACACATTATCCCAGTCTCACACATTATCCCACTCTCGCAAAGGATCCCAGTCTCACAAAGGATCCCGGTTTCACACAGTATCCCACTCTCACACAGTATCCCGGTCTCACACAATATCCCACTGTCACACAGTATCCCATTCTCACACAGTATCCCGGTCTCACACAGTATCCCGGTCTCACACAGTATCCCGGTCTCACACAGTATCCCGGTCTCACACAGTATCACAGTCTCACACAGTATCACAGTCTCACACAGTATCACAGTCTCACACAGTATCCCGGTCTCTCACAGTATCCTGGTCTCACACGGTATCCCGGTCTTACACAGTATCCGGTCTCACACAGTATCCCACTCTCTCACAGTATCCCACTGCCTCACAGGATCCCACTGCCTCACAGGATCCCACTGTCTCACAGTATCCCGGTCTCTCGCAGTATCCCGGTCTCTCGCAGTATCCCGGTCTCACACAGTATCCCACTCTCACAGTATCCCACTCTCTCACAGTATCCCGGTCTCACACAGTATGCTGGTCCCACACAGTATCCCACTCTCACAGTATCCTGGTCTCACACAGTATCTCAATCTCACACAGTATCCCGGTCTCACACAACATCCCAGTCTCACACAGTATCCCGGTCTCACACAGTATCCCACTCTCACACAGTAACCCGGTCTCACACAGTATCCCGGTCTCACACAGTATCCCGGTCTCACACAGTATCCCACTCTCACACAGTATCGCGGTCCCTCACAGTATCCCACTCTCACACAGTATTCCGGTCTCACACAGTATCCCGGTCTCACACAGTATCCCGGTCCCTCACAGTATCCCGGTCCCTCACAGTATCCCGGTCCCTCACAGTATCCCGGTTTCAAACAGTATCCCAGTCTAACACAGTATCCCACTCTCACACAGTATCCCACTCTCACACAGTATCCCGGTCTCACACAGTATCCCGGTCTCACACAGTATCCCACTCTCTCACAGGATCCCAGTCTCACACAGTATCCCAGTCTCTCTCAGGATCCCACTGTCTCACAGTATCCCCGTCTCACACAGTATCCTGGTCTCACACAGTATCACCGTCTCACACAGTATCCCGGTCTCACACAGTATCCCGGTCGCACACAGTATCCCACGCTCACACAATATCCCGGCCCCACACAGTATCCTGGTCCCACACAGTATTCCAGTCCCACATAGTACCCCACTCTCACACAGTATCCAACTCTCACACAGTATCCCACTCTCACACAGTATCCCACTCTCACACAGTTTCCCGGTCTCACACAGTTTCCCGGTCTCACACAGTTTCCCGGTCTCACACAGTATCCCGGTCCCACACAGTATCCCACTCTCACACAGTATCCTGGTCCCACACAGTATTCCAGTCCCACATAGTACCCCACTCTCACACAGTATCCAACTCTCACACAGTATCCCACTCTCACACAGTATCCCACTCTCACACAGTTTCCCGGTCTCACACAGTATCCCGGTCTCACACAGTATCCCGGTCCCACACAGTATCCCACTCTCACACAGTATCCTGGTTACACACATTATCCCGGTCTCACACAGTATCCCATTCTCACACAGTATCCCGGTCTCACACAATATCCCACTCTCACACAGTATTCCGATCTCTCACAGTATCCCAGTCTCTCACAGTATCCCGGTCTCACACATTATCCCAGTCTCACACATTATCCCAGTCTCAAACAGGATCCCACTCTCGCTAAGGATCCCGGTCTCGCAAAGGATCCCGGTTTCACAAAGGATCCCAGTTTCACACAGTATCCCGGTCTCACACAATATCCCACTGTCACACAGTATCCCACTCTCACACAGTATCCCACTCTCACACAGTATCCCGGTCTCACACAGTATCCCGGTCTCACACAGTATCCCACTCTCACACAGTATCCCGGTCTCTCACAGTATCCCACTCTCACACAGTATCCCACTCTCACACAGTATCCCACTCTCACACAGTATCCCGGTCTCACACAGTATCCCGGTCTCTCACAGTATCCCAGTCTCACAAAGTATCCCACTCTCACACAGTATCCCACTCTCACACAGTATCCCACTCTCACACTGTATCCCGGTCTCACACTGTATCCCGGTCACTCACAGTATCCCGGTCTCTCACACAGTATCCCACTCTCACACAGTCTCCCACTCTCTCACAGTATCCCGGTCTCACACAGTATCCCATTCTAACACAGTATCCCACTCTCTCACAGTATCCCGGTCTCACACTGTATCCCGGTCACTCACAGTATCCCGGTCTCTCACACAGTATCCCACTCTCACACAGTCTCCCACTCTCTCACAGTATCCCGGTCTCACACAGTATCCCATTCTAACACAGTATCCCACTCTCTCACAATATCCCGGTCTCACACTGTATCCCGGTCACTCACAGTATCCCGGTCTCTCACACAGTATCCCACTCTCACACAGTATCCACTCTCACACAGTATCCCACTCTCACACAGCATCCCATTCTAACACAGTATCCCACTCTCTCACAGTATCCCGGTCTCACACAGTATCCCGGTCTCACACAGTATCCCTGTCTCTCACACTATCCCAGTCTCTCACACTATCCCAGTCTCTCACACTATCCCTCTCACACAGTATCCCAGTCTCTCTCATGATCCCACTGTCTCACAGTATCCCGGTCTCTCACAGTACCCCGGTCTCTCACAGTATCCCGGTCTCTCACAGTATCGCAGTGTCTCACCGTATTCCGGTCTCACACAGTATCCCGGTCTCACACAGTATCCCGGTCCCACACAGTATCCCGGTCCCACACAGTATCCCACTCTCACACAGTATCGCAGTCTCACACAGTATCCCCCTCTCACACAGTATCCCGGTCTCACACAGTATCCCGGTCTCACACAGTATCCCGGTCTCACACAGTATCCTGGTCTCACACAGTATCCCTCTCTCACACAGTATCCTGGTCTCACACAGTATCCCGGTCTCTCACAGTATCCCACTGTCACACAGTATCCCAGTCTCTCACAGTATCCCGGTCTCACAAAGTATCCCACTCTCACACAGTATCCCAGTATCACACAGTATCCTGGTCTCATACAGTATCCCACTCTCACACAGTATCCCACTCTCACACAGCATCCCGGTCTCACACAGCATCCCGGTCTCACACAGCGTCCCGGTCTCACACAGTGTCCCGGTCTCACACACAGTATCCCGGTCTCACACACAGTATCCCACTCTCACACAGTATCCCGGTCTCACACAGTATCCCGGTCTCACACAGTATCCCTCTCTCACACAGTATCCCGGTCTCTCACAGTATCCCACTGTCACACAGTATCCCAGTCTCTCACAGTATCCCGGTCTCACAAAGTATCCCACTCTCACACAGTATCCCAGTATCACACAGTATCCTGGTCTCATACAGTATCCCACTCTCACACAGCATCCCAGTCTCACACAGTATCCCGGTCTCACACAGTATCCCGGTCTCACACAGTATCCCGGTCTCACACACAGTATCCCACTCTCACACAGTATCCCACTCTCACACAGTATCCCACTCTCACACAGTATCCCACTCTCTCACAGTATCCCGGTCTCACACAGTATCCCGGTCTCTCACAGGATCCCTGTCTCTCACAGGATCCCCCTCTCACACAGTATCCCATCTCTCTCAGGATCCCACTGTCTCACAGTATCCCGGTCTCTCACAGTATCCCGGTCTCACACAGTATCCCAGTCTCACACAGTATCCCGTTCCCACACAGTATCCTGACTTTCACACAGTATCCCACTCTCACACAGTATCCCACTCTCACACAGTATTCCGGTCTCACACAGTATCCCGGTCCCACACAGTATCCCGGTCCCACACAGTATCCCAGTGTCACACAGTATCCCGGTGTCACACAGTATCCCGGTCCCGCACAGTGTCCCACTCTCACACAGTATCGCAGTCTCACACAGTATCCCCCTCTCACACAGTATCCCGGTCTCACACAGTATCCCGGTCTCACACAGTATCCCGGTCTCACACAGTATCCCACTCTCACACAGTATCCCACTCTCTCACAGTATCCCAGTCTCACACAGTATCCCGTTCCCACACAGTATCCCGTTCCCACACAGTATCCCACTCTCACACAGTATCCCACTCTCACACAGTATTCCGGTCTCACACAGTATTCTGGTCTCACACAGTATTCCGGTCTCACACAGTATCCCGGTGTCACACAGTATCCCCCTCTCAGACAGTATCCCGGTCCCACACAGTGTCCCGGTCCCACACAGTATCCCACTCTCACACAGTATCTCACTCTCACACAGTATCCCCCTCTCAGACAGTATCCCCCTCTCAGACAGTATCCCACTCTCAGACAGTATCCCGGTCTCACACAGTATCCCACTCTCACACAGTATCCCACTCTCTCACAGTATTCCGGTCTCACAAAGGATCCCGGTATCTCACTGTATCCCAGTCTCACACAGTATCCCACTCTCACACAGTATCCCGGTCTCACACAGTATCCCACTCTCACACAGTATCCCGGTCTCACACAGTATCCCGGTCGCACACAGTATCCCGGTCGCACACAGTATCCCACTCTCACACAGTATCCCAGTCTCTCACAGTATCCCTGTCTCACACAGTATCCCGGTCTCTCACAGTATCCCGGTTTCATACAGTATCCCGGTCTCACACAGTATCCCGGTCTCACACAGTATCCCGGTCTCACACAGTATCACGGTCTCTCACAGTATCCCACTCTCACACAGTCTCCCGGTCACACACAGTATCCCAATCTCACACCATATCCCACTCTCACACAGTATCCCACTCTCTCACAGTATCCCAGTCTCACACAGTATCCCGGTCTCACACAGTATCCCGGTCTCTCACACAGTATCCGGTCTCTCACACAGTATCCCGGTCTCACACAGTATCCCACTCTCACACAGTGTCCCGGTCTCTCACAGTATCCCGGTCTCACACAGTATCCCGGTCTCACACAGTATCCCACTCTCACACTGTATCCCGGTCTCTCACAGTATCCCGGTCTCACACAGTATCCTGGTCTCACACAGTATCCGGGTCTCTCACAGTATCCCGGTTTCATACAGTATCCCGGTCTCACACAGTATCCCACTCTCACACAGTATCACGGTCTCTCACAGTATCCCACTCTCACACAGTATCCCGGTCTCACACAGTATCCCAGTCTCTCACAGTATCCCGGTCGCACACAGCATCCCGGTCTCTCACAGTATCCCACTCTCACACAGTGTCCCAGTCTCTCACAGTATCCCTGTCTCACAGAGTATCCCAGTCTCTCACAGTATCCCAGTCTCACAAACTATCCCACTCTCACACAGTATCCCAGTCTCACACAGTATCCCAGTCTCCCACAGTATCCCACTCTCCCACAGTATCCCACTCTCTCACAGTATCCCTATCTCTCACAGCATCCCACTCTCACACAGCATCCCACTCTCACACAGCATCCCACTCTCACACAGTATCCCGGTCTCTCACACAGTATCCCACTCTCACACAGTATCCCACTCTCACACAGTATCCCACTCACACAGTATCCCACTCTCACACAGTATCCCGGTCTCACACAGTATCCGGTCTCACACAGAATCCCACTCTCTCACAGGATCCCAGTCGCACACAGTATCCCAGTCTCTCTCAGGATCCCACTGTCTCACAGTATCCCCGTCTCACACAGTATCCCGGTCTCACACATAGTATCACCGTCTCACACAGTATCCCGGTCGCACACAGTATCCCGGTCGCACACAGTATCCCGGTCGCACACAGTATCCCACTCTCACACAATATCCCGGCCCCACACAGTATCCTGGTCCCACACAGTATCCCGGTCCCACATAGTACCCCACTCTCACACAGTATCCAACTCTCACACAGTATCCCACTCTCACACAGTATCCCACTCTCACACAGTATCCCGGTCCCACACAGTATCCCACTCTTACACAGTATCCTGGTTACACACATTATCCCGGTCTCACACAGTATCCCACTCTCACACAGTATCCCGGTCTCACGCAATATCCCACTCTCACACAGTATACCGGTGTCTCACAGTATCCCGGTCTCACACATTATCCCAGTCTCACACATTATCCCACTCTCGCAAAGGATCCCAGTCTCACAAAGGATCCCGGTTTCACACAGTATCCCACTCTCACACAGTATCCCGGTCTCACACAATATCCCACTGTCACACAGTATCCCATTCTCACACAGTATCCCGGTCTCACACAGTATCCCGGTCTCACACAGTATCCCGGTCTCACACAGTATCCCGGTCTCACACAGTATCCCGGTCTCACACAGTATCACAGTCTCACACAGTATCCCGGTCTCTCACAGTATCCTGGTCTCACACGGTATCCCGGTCTTACACAGTATCCGGTCTCACACAGTATCCCACTCTCTCACAGTATCCCACTGCCTCACAGGATCCCACTGCCTCACAGGATCCCACTGTCTCACAGTATCCCGGTCTCTCGCAGTATCCCGGTCTCTCGCAGTATCCCGGTCTCACACAGTATCCCACTCTCACAGTATCCCACTCTCTCACAGTATCCCGGTCTCACACAGTATGCTGGTCCCACACAGTATCCCACTCTCACAGTATCCTGGTCTCACACAGTATCTCAATCTCACACAGTATCCCGGTCTCACACAACATCCCAGTCTCACACAGTATCCCGGTCTCACACAGTATCCCACTCTCACACAGTAACCCGGTCTCACACAGTATCCCGGTCTCACACAGTATCCCGGTCTCACACAGTATCCCACTCTCACACAGTATCGCGGTCCCTCACAGTATCCCACTCTCACACAGTATTCCGGTCTCACACAGTATCCCGGTCTCACACAGTATCCCGGTCCCTCACAGTATCCCGGTCCCTCACAGTATCCCGGTCCCTCACAGTATCCCGGTTTCAAACAGTATCCCAGTCTAACACAGTATCCCACTCTCACACAGTATCCCACTCTCACACAGTATCCCGGTCTCACACAGTATCCCGGTCTCACACAGTATCCCACTCTCTCACAGGATCCCAGTCTCACACAGTATCCCAGTCTCTCTCAGGATCCCACTGTCTCACAGTATCCCCGTCTCACACAGTATCCTGGTCTCACACAGTATCACCGTCTCACACAGTATCCCGGTCTCACACAGTATCCCGGTCGCACACAGTATCCCACGCTCACACAATATCCCGGCCCCACACAGTATCCTGGTCCCACACAGTATTCCAGTCCCACATAGTACCCCACTCTCACACAGTATCCAACTCTCACACAGTATCCCACTCTCACACAGTATCCCACTCTCACACAGTATCCCACTCTCACACAGTTTCCCGGTCTCACACAGTTTCCCGGTCTCACACAGTTTCCCGGTCTCACACAGTATCCCGGTCCCACACAGTATCCCACTCTCACACAGTATCCTGGTCCCACACAGTATTCCAGTCCCACATAGTACCCCACTCTCACACAGTATCCAACTCTCACACAGTATCCCACTCTCACACAGTATCCCACTCTCACACAGTTTCCCGGTCTCACACAGTATCCCGGTCTCACACAGTATCCCGGTCCCACACAGTATCCCACTCTCACACAGTATCCTGGTTACACACATTATCCCGGTCTCACACAGTATCCCATTCTCACACAGTATCCCGGTCTCACACAATATCCCACTCTCACACAGTATTCCGATCTCTCACAGTATCCCAGTCTCTCACAGTATCCCGGTCTCACACATTATCCCAGTCTCACACATTATCCCAGTCTCAAACAGGATCCCACTCTCGCTAAGGATCCCGGTCTCGCAAAGGATCCCGGTTTCACAAAGGATCCCAGTTTCACACAGTATCCCGGTCTCACACAATATCCCACTGTCACACAGTATCCCACTCTCACACAGTATCCCACTCTCACACAGTATCCCGGTCTCACACAGTATCCCGGTCTCACACAGTATCCCGGTCTCTCACAGTATCCCACTCTCACACAGTATCCCACTCTCACACAGTATCCCACTCTCACACAGTATCCCACTCTCACACAGTATCCCGGTCTCACACAGTATCCCGGTCTCTCACAGTATCCCAGTCTCACAAAGTATCCCACTCTCACACAGTATCCCACTCTCACACAGTATCCCACTCTCACACTGTATCCCGGTCTCACACTGTATCCCGGTCACTCACAGTATCCCGGTCTCTCACACAGTATCCCACTCTCACACAGTCTCCCACTCTCTCACAGTATCCCATTCTAACACAGTATCCCACTCTCTCACAGTATCCCGGTCTCACACTGTATCCCGGTCACTCACAGTATCCCGGTCTCTCACACAGTATCCCACTCTCACACAGTCTCCCACTCTCTCACAGTATCCCGGTCTCACACAGTATCCCATTCTAACACAGTATCCCACTCTCTCACAATATCCCGGTCTCACACTGTATCCCGGTCACTCACAGTATCCCGGTCTCTCACACAGTATCCCACTCTCACACAGTATCCACTCTCACACAGTATCCCACTCTCACACAGCATCCCATTCTAACACAGTATCCCACTCTCTCACAGTATCCCGGTCTCACACAGTATCCCGGTCTCACACAGTATCCCTGTCTCTCACACTATCCCAGTCTCTCACACTATCCCAGTCTCTCACACTATCCCTCTCACACAGTATCCCAGTCTCTCTCATGATCCCACTGTCTCACAGTATCCCGGTCTCTCACAGTACCCCGGTCTCTCACAGTATCCCGGTCTCTCACAGTATCGCAGTGTCTCACCGTATTCCGGTCTCACACAGTATCCCGGTCTCACACAGTATCCCGGTCCCACACAGTATCCCGGTCCCACACAGTATCCCACTCTCACACAGTATCGCAGTCTCACACAGTATCCCCCTCTCACACAGTATCCCGGTCTCACACAGTATCCCGGTCTCACACAGTATCCCGGTCTCACACAGTATCCTGGTCTCACACAGTATCCCTCTCTCACACAGTATCCTGGTCTCACACAGTATCCCGGTCTCTCACAGTATCCCACTGTCACACAGTATCCCAGTCTCTCACAGTATCCCGGTCTCACAAAGTATCCCACTCTCACACAGTATCCCAGTATCACACAGTATCCTGGTCTCATACAGTATCCCACTCTCACACAGTATCCCACTCTCACACAGCATCCCGGTCTCACACAGCATCCCGGTCTCACACAGCATCCCGGTCTCACACAGTGTCCCGGTCTCACACACAGTATCCCGGTCTCACACACAGTATCCCACTCTCACACAGTATCCCGGTCTCACACAGTATCCCGGTCTCACACAGTATCCCTCTCTCACACAGTATCCCGGTCTCTCACAGTATCCCACTGTCACACAGTATCCCAGTCTCTCACAGTATCCCGGTCTCACAAAGTATCCCACTCTCACACAGTATCCCAGTATCACACAGTATCCTGGTCTCATACAGTATCCCACTCTCACACAGCATCCCAGTCTCACACAGTATCCCGGTCTCACACAGTATCCCGGTCTCACACAGTATCCCGGTCTCACACACAGTATCCCACTCTCACACAGTATCCCACTCTCACACAGTATCCCACTCTCTCACAGTATCCCGGTCTCACACAGTATCCCGGTCTCTCACAGGATCCCTGTCTCTCACAGGATCCCCCTCTCACACAGTATCCCATCTCTCTCAGGATCCCACTGTCTCACAGTATCCCGGTCTCTCACAGTATCCCGGTCTCACACAGTATCCCAGTCTCACACAGTATCCCGTTCCCACACAGTATCCTGACTTTCACACAGTATCCCACTCTCACACAGTATCCCACTCTCACACAGTATTCCGGTCTCACACAGTATCCCGGTCCCACACAGTATCCCGGTCCCACACAGTATCCCAGTGTCACACAGTATCCCGGTGTCACACAGTATCCCGGTCCCGCACAGTGTCCCACTCTCACACAGTATCGCAGTCTCACACAGTATCCCCCTCTCACACAGTATCCCGGTCTCACACAGTATCCCGGTCTCACACAGTATCCCGGTCTCACACAGTATCCCGGTCTCACACAGTATCCCACTCTCACACAGTATCCCACTCTCTCACAGTATCCCAGTCTCACACAGTATCCCGTTCCCACACAGTATCCCGTTCCCACACAGTATCCCACTCTCACACAGTATCCCACTCTCACACAGTATTCCGGTCTCACACAGTATTCTGGTCTCACACAGTATTCCGGTCTCACACAGTATCCCGGTGTCACACAGTATCCCCCTCTCAGACAGTATCCCGGTCCCACACAGTGTCCCGGTCCCACACAGTATCCCACTCTCACACAGTATCTCACTCTCACACAGTATCCCCCTCTCAGACAGTATCCCCCTCTCAGACAGTATCCCACTCTCAGACAGTATCCCGGTCTCACACAGTATCCCACTCTCACACAGTATCCCACTCTCTCACAGTATTCCGGTCTCACAAAGGATCCCGGTATCTCACTGTATCCCAGTCTCACACAGTATCCCACTCTCACACAGTATCCCGGTCTCACACAGTATCCCACTCTCACACAGTATCCCACTCTCACACAGTATCCCGGTCTCACACAGTATCCCGGTCGCACACAGTATCCCGGTCGCACACAGTATCCCACTCTCACACAGTATCCCAGTCTCTCACAGTATCCCTGTCTCACACAGTATCCCGGTCTCTCACAGTATCCCGGTTTCATACAGTATCCCGGTCTCACACAGTATCCCGGTCTCACACAGTATCCCGGTCTCACACAGTATCACGGTCTCTCACAGTATCCCACTCTCACACAGTCTCCCGGTCACACACAGTATCCCAATCTCACACCATATCCCACTCTCACACAGTATCCCACTCTCTCACAGTATCCCAGTCTCACACAGTATCCCGGTCTCACACAGTATCCCGGTCTCTCACACAGTATCCGGTCTCTCACACAGTATCCCGGTCTCACACAGTATCCCACTCTCACACAGTGTCCCGGTCTCACACAGTATCCCGGTCTCACACAGTATCCCGGTCTCACACAGTATCCCACTCTCACACTGTATCCCGGTCTCTCACAGTATCCCGGTCTCACACAGTATCCTGGTCTCACACAGTATCCGGGTCTCTCACAGTATCCCGGTTTCATACAGTATCCCGGTCTCACACAGTATCCCACTCTCACACAGTATCACGGTCTCTCACAGTATCCCACTCTCACACAGTATCCCGGTCTCACACAGTATCCCAGTCTCTCACAGTATCCCGGTCGCACACAGCATCCCGGTCTCTCACAGTATCCCACTCTCACACAGTGTCCCAGTCTCTCACAGTATCCCTGTCTCACAGAGTATCCCAGTCTCTCACAGTATCCCAGTCTCACAAACTATCCCACTCTCACACAGTATCCCAGTCTCACACAGTATCCCAGTCTCCCACAGTATCCCACTCTCCCACAGTATCCCACTCTCTCACAGTATCCCTATCTCTCACAGCATCCCACTCTCACACAGCATCCCACTCTCACACAGCATCCCACTCTCACACAGTATCCCGGTCTCTCACACAGTATCCCACTCTCACACAGTATCCCACTCTCACACAGTATCCCACTCACACAGTATCCCACTCTCACACAGTATCCCGGTCTCACACAGTATCCGGTCTCACACAGTATCCCACTCTCACACGGTATCCCACTCTCACACGGTATCCCACTCTCACACAGTATCCCACTCTCACACGGTATCCCACTCTCTCAGTATCCCAGTTTTGCAGCATGCAGAGTCCAGCCCAACATGATTTTCCAGTGTGTAAAATTTCACCTACTGCTGTGCCCAGTGTCCAATCTCACACTGTCAGGGATTGTTGTCGAATCTGGATGTCAGTCAGCCTCTGCCCCACTTCAGTCACTGTCAGGATCACAGAATAGCTATGATGCAATAGGAGACCATTTGATTCATTGCCTGAGCAGTAACTCTGTAAACGTTTTAACAGTTCCGATCTCCTGACCTTCCCCCAAACCCTGCAAATTATTTCTACTGGGTCCTGGACTCAGTCTCACTGTATCCAGCGTCAGGCACATTGAATCCTGGATCGATAACATACACTTTATCCTGGGGACAGTTGCATGTACAGCTGAAAAGTTACCAGCAGTTTGCTTGAGTTGCCTTCAGGATTTCAGGGGCGATTCCACGATGCAATTCTCGGATTTACTGCACCTCGGAGACCCTTGGCACGGACATGCACGGGAGCAGATCCTCAGTTTGGTGGCATTGGCAATTTAGTTGCGGTCCCGAAACAAGAACACATCACAGTCCGTAACACAGACGCAGGGAGTTGGAGCTGGGGAACTCTCATCCACAAGAGACACACTATCATACCGTAATACACCGAGCAGCAGAGCTGGGGCAGGGTGTAATACACGTAATAGAGGGGCTGTCTAATACTGCAGTACACAGAGCAGCAGGGCTGGGGCAGGGTGTAATACACATAATAGAGGGGCTCTCTAATACTGCAGTACACAGAGCAGCAGGGCTGGGGCAAGGTGTCGTACACGTAATAGAGGGGCTCTCTAATACTGTAATACATCGAGCAGCAGGGCTGGGGCAAGGTGTAATACACGTAATAGAGGGTCTCTCTAATACTGTAATACACCGAGCAGCAGGGCTGGGGCAAGGTGTAATACACTTAATAGAGGGGGCTCTCTAATACTGTAATACAACGTGCAGCAGGGCTGGGGCAGGGTGTAATACACTTAATAGAGGGGGCTCTCTAATACTGTAATACACCGAGCAGCAGGGCTGGGGCAGGGGGTAATACACTTAAGAGAGGGGCTCTCTAATACTGTAATACACCGAGCAGCAGGGCTGGGGCAGGGGGTAATACACTTACTAGAGGGGCTGTCTCATCCTGCAGTACACAGAGCAGCAGGGCTGCAGCAGAGTGTAATACCTGTAATAGAGGGGGCTGTCTAATACTGTAATACACCGAGCAGCAGGGCTGGGGCAGGGTGTAATACACTTAATGGAGGTGCTGTCTAATACTGCAGTACACAGAGCAGCAGGGCTGGGGCAGGGTGTAATACATGTAATAGAGGGGGCTGTCTAATACTGTAATACACTGTGCAGCAGGGCTTGTGCAAGGTGTAATACACAAATAGAGGGTGCTGTCTCATACGGTAATACATGGAGCAGCAGGAGTAGGGAAGGGTGTAATACATGTAATAGAGGGGGTTGTCTAATACTGTAATACACCGAGCAGCAGGGCTGGGGCAGGGTGTAATACATGTAATAGAGGGGTTGTCTAATACTGTAATACACCGAGCAACAGGGCTGGGGCAGGGTGTAATACACTTAATGGAGGTGCTGTCTAATACTGCAGTACACAGAGCAGCAGGGCTGGAGCAGGGTGTAATACCTGCAATAGAGGCGGCTGTCTAATACTGTAATACACCGAGCAGCAGGGCTGGGGCAGGGTGTAATACCTGCAATAGAGGGGGCTGTCTAATACTGTAATACACTGTGCAGCAGGGCTTGTGCAAGGTGTAATACACAAATAGAGGGTGCTGTCTCATACTGTAATACATGGAGCAGCAGGGCTGGGGCAGGGTGTAATACATGTAATAGAGGGGCTCTCTAGTACCGTAATACACCGAGCAGCAGAACTAGGGCAGGGTGTAATACATGTAATAGAGAGGCAGGGAGAGGTGTACCGAAATACTGTAATATACCCAGGAACAGGGCTGCAGCAGAGTGTAATACCTGTAATAGAGGGGCTCTCTAATACTGTAATACACTGAGCAGCAGGGCTAGGGCAGGGTGTAACACATGTAATAGAGGGGGCTGTCTAATACTGTAATACACCGTGCAGCAGGACTAGGGCAGGGTATAATACATGCAATAGAGGGGGCTGTCTAATACTGTAATACACCGAGCAGCAGGAGTAGGGAAGGGTGTAATACATGTAATAGAGGGGGTTGTCTAATACTGTAATACACCGAGCAGCAGGGCTGGGGCAGGGTGTAATACATGTAATAGAGGGGTTGTCTAATACTGTAATACACCGAGCAACAGGGCTAGGGCAGGGTGTAAAACATGTAGTAGAGGGGGAGGGGGTGTACCATAATACCGTAATATACCCAGGAGCAGGGCTGCGGCACAGTGTGATACATGCAATTGAGGGGCTCTCTAATACTGTAATAGTCCATGCAGCAGGGCTAGGGCAGGGTGTAATACATGTAATAGAGTGGCTGTCTAATACTGTAATACACTGTGCAGCAAGGCTAGGGCAGGGTATATTACATGTAATAGAGGGGCTGTATAATATGTAATACACCATGCAGCAGGGATAGGGCAGGGTGTAATACATGTAATGGGGGTGGGGGTGTACTGTAATACTGTAATATCCCCGGGAGCAGGGCTGTAGCAGAGTTTAATACATGTAATGGAGGAGGCTCTCTAATACTGTGATACACCGAGCAGTAGGGCTAGGGCAGGGTGTAATACATGTAATAGAGGGACTGTCTAATACTGTAATACACTGTGCAGCAGGGATACGGTAGGGTGTAATACATGTAATGGGGGTGGGGGTGTACTGTAATACTGTAATATACCTGGGAGCAGGGCTGCGGCAGAGTTTAATACATGTAATAGAGGAGGCTCTCTAATACTGTAGTGCACCGTGCAGCAGGGGTAGGGCAGGGTGTCATAGATGTAATGTTGGGGGGGGGGGGGGTGGTGCGGGAGGGGGGAAGGTGTACCGTAATACCGTAATATACCCAGGAGCAGGGCTATGGCACTGTGTGATACATGCAATAGAGGGAATCTCTAATACTGTAATACACCGAGCAGCAGGGCTGGGGCAGGGTGTAATACATGTAATGGAGGGGGGGGGGAGGGGAAGGGAGCGGGGAAGGTATACTGTAATACCATAATATACCCAGGAGCAGGGCTGTGGCAGAATGTAATACATGTAATAGATGGGCTCTCTAATAGTGTAATACACCGTGCAGCAGGGCTAGGGCAGGGTGTAATACATGTAATAGTGGGGCTGTGTAATACTGTAATACACCATGCAGCAGGGCTAGGGCAGGGCGTAATACATGTAATAGAGGGGCTGTGTAATACTGTAATACATCGTGCTGCAGGGCTTTGGCAGGGTGTAATACATGTAATAGAGGGGCTGTCTCATACTGTAATACACTGTGCAGGAAGGCTAGGGCAGGGTGTAATACATGTAATGGGGGTGGGGGTGTACTGTAATACTGTAATATACCCAGGAGCAGGGCTGCGGCAGAGTTTAATACATGTAATAGAGGAGGCTCTCTAATACTGCAATACACCGATCTTCAGGGCTAGGGCAGGGTGTAATACATGTAATGTGCGGGGGGCGGGGGGGAGGGAGGGGGGAAGGCGTACCGTAATACCATAATATACCCAGGAGCAGGGCTGTGGCACAGCGTGATACATGCAATAGAGGTGCTCGCGAATACTGTAATACACCGAGCAGCGGGGCTAGGGCAGGGTGTAATACATGTAATAGAGGGGCTCTCTAATACCATAATACACCGAACAGCAGGTCTAGGGCAGGATGTAATACATGTAATAGAGTGGGGGTGGGTGGGCGTAGAGGTGTATTGTAATACTGCAATGTACCCAGGAGCAGGGCTGCGGCAGAGTGTATTACATGCAATAGAGGGGCTCTCTAATACTGTAATACACCGAGCATCAGGGCTAGGGCAGGGTGTAATACACGTAATAGAGGGGCTGTCTAATACTGTAATACACTGTGCAGCAAGGCTAGGGCAGGGTATAATACATGTAATAGAGGGGCTATCTAATACTGTAATACACCGTGCAGCAGGGCTAGGGCAGGGTGTAATACATGTAATAGAGAGGCTCTCTAATACCATAATACACCTTGCAGCATTTCTAGGGCAGGGTGTAATAGATATAATGGGAGGGTGGTGGTTGGGGTGGGGTGGGGGGGAGGTGTACTGTAATACCGTAATATACCTAGGAGCAGGGCTGCTGCAGAGTGTGATACATGCAATAGAGGGAATCTCTAATACTGTACTACACCGAGCAGCAGGACTGGGGCAGGGTGTAATACATGTAATAGAGCAGCACACTAAGAACCGTAATATGATTAGATTCCCTACAGTATGGAAACAGGCCCTTCAGCCCAACAAATCTACACTGACCCTCCGAAAAGTAGCCTATCCCTCTACTTACCCCTGACTAATGCACCTAACGCCATAGGCAATTTAGCATGGCCAATTCACCTACCCTGCACACCTTTGGATTGTGGAAGGAATCTGGAGCACCCAGAGGAAACACAAACAGACACAGGGAGAATGTGCAAACTCCACACAGATAATCACTCGAGGTTGAGATTGAACCCAGGTACTTAGCACTGTGAGGCAGCAATGCTAACCACTGAGCCACCATGCTGCCCACAAAGCAAGGATGGGACGGGGTATAATACACATAATTGAGGGGCTCTCTAATACTGTAATACACTGAGCAGCAGGGCTGGGGCTGAGTGTAATACATGTAATAGAGAGGTACTGTCATACTGTAATATGGTGAGCAGCAGGGTTGGAGCAGGATGTAATACATGTGATAGAGGAATACTGTAATACCACGTTACACCAGGAGCAGGGATCGGCCAAGTGTAACATACGTAATGGAAGTGGATGGTAATGCAATGTTACACCCAAGTGCAGATATAGGACAGGGTGTAATATATCTTATAGAGATGCAGTGAAGAGCTGTAATGCTCTGTGGTATATAAAATCAAAGTGAGTAACTGAGACGTGGGGAGTTTATAGTGGCGAACAAGTACTGAGCAAACTATTGGCACTGAAGACAAACAAGTCCCCAAAGTCTGATAGGTTACATTATAACGCCTCAAAGGAAGTGGCAGCAGAGATAGTGGATCTATTAGATATAATATTCCAAAGTTCCCTGGATACAGAAAAGGTTCTAGTGAATGGAAAAGTCATAATGCAACACTTTTATTCAAAGAGGGAGTGAGGCAATAAAAGAAACTAAAGGGCAGTTGGTTTAACATCTGTTATTGGGAAATTGTCAGAATCCATTATTAAGGAAGAAATAACAGGACATTTGAAAAATGAAACCGTAATCCATCAGTCAGTGTGCTTTTATGAATGGTACATCATGTAAGACTAATGTGTTAGAGTTCTTCAAAGGTGTAACAAACAAGGTGGATATTGGAGATCCTGTAGATGCAATATATTTGGACTTCCAGAAGTGTGATGGAATACTCCCCACTTGCCTGAATGAGTGCAGTTCCAACAACATTCAAGAAACACAACACCATCCAAGACAAAGCAACCCGCTTGATTGGCACCACATCCACAAGCATCCACTCTCTCCACCACTGATGCTCAGAAGCAGCAGTGTGTACTATCCACAAGATGCAAGGCAGAAATTCACCGAAGATCCTCAGATAGCATCCTTCAAATTCACGACCACGTCCATGTAGAAGATACAATGAAAAACCACAACCCAGAGGTTCTGCTCCAGACCACACATCACCCTTTTTTGAAACTGTGTTGCTATACCTTACCTATTGCTGGGTTAAAATCCTAGACTTCTCTTTCTAACACACTGTGGGTGTGTGTGCAACACACAAACTGCAGTGGTTCAAGAAGGCAGTTCACCAGTACCTTCTCAAGGGCAACTTGGAATTGTCAGTAAATGTTGGCCCAGCCAGCAACTCTCATATTCCATGAAAATTATTTCATTTTAATGTTCAGAATTATGGGCGAACATGATAGTCCTGATCTGCGCAAGTATGATTGGAAGGGAGAGAGTGATCTTTGTGCTGTAACATTTTATAACTCTAAGTATCAGCTACCCAAATACATTTGTATTTACAGATGTTTGAAGCGATGGGAGAAGAATTTAGTTTGTGAAGTTCCAGTTCTAGCCAGCTCCAGGCAGTATAATAAGCCACTACATTAGAGAGCTGTATTAGATTAGCCACTATGTACAGATAGAAAGAGAGGAAGGTTAACGATAAAGGGTTACACCCAAAATGTTGACTTCACCACCTCCTGATGCTGCCTGGCTTGCTGTGTTCTTCCAGCCTCCTGCTTGCCTATCTATGATAGAGAACAAGCAACCTCAGGGAGATAGAAGGCACAGACACTGCAGCCTGAGTTACTCCAGAGCAAGATCTCAATGCAGAATGGACCCTGAGATCATACATGGTGACAGCAATGGATTCATAGCCAGGATGTGAGTTCAAGGCAGCCAACTGAAAAGGGAATATCCAATATTAGGCCATGACCTCAGTAGAATTCAGGGAGAGGAAAATCTGAAAAAGGAGAGCTGTGTTAGTCCCTAGAGGTTGGCTGCTCCCCGAGACACATTACCATGACCATTTGATAATGCAAGAGGCCCGTGAGATTAGAACTAGAGGTTGTTGTGACTTCACATAATGATACCACTGGGTAAGCCAGATCCCAGACTGCAACCTGGCTTAATAGATCACAGTTTTTAAAAAGCAGTAAAGGTCCAATCCTTTTACCCTGAATAACAACATCAGTGAAAGGTCTCACTTTTGAGTTCATTGGTCAACAGGCAGGGTTATGAATGGCTGGTTTTCAGCATCTTCTATGTTTGCTCAATACAATTTCTTCCATCAATGTCTGTTCCCAAAGCCCTTAAAACAAATTACAAACACAGTTCCTTATTCTTTAACATGGGCTCTTTCAACTCCTTTTTCACAGCCTCTGTTCATGGTGATTTTCTCTAATTAACATTAAGCTATTCATGACTGTTTGAGGACTGCTAAACTGCACTGCTACTGTTACAAGTTCTTTTCCCTCTGACTGAATTGCTTTATTCTGAAAGAAACTCCGGACCTGTTGGACAATTCTACCTCTCCAAAATGTTTTTATTCATGTCCCTCAGAACTGTAGAACTGTTGCGAGATAACAACACTTTTTTCTCAATTCAAACCTTATTTCTAAGGCGCTAAACTATTTACCTCGAGAGTTTTTAAAGCCTTATTGCCATACACGCAAACAAATACCCAGACAATGCAACTCCACTCACAGAATTTAAAAATGAAACTAACACTATGAGCAGAATCTTACCAGCCCCTTAATGTTGTGGTCCATGGTGAGAAAGTTAGGAAATAGCATATCATGACCAGCAAGGAGCTTTTTACCATTGAAAGCTTCATCTTCCAACCAAGTATTGAATGGTGAGATGAGATGCTCATTGGTGAATGGTGAGAGGCTTGTTCATGTGTTCATGTTCATTAGCATGCATTCATTTCTCATTATTACCTCATCTTGGGTCATTGGTTTCCCATTTTCCCATTTTCCCACCCACTGGAGAGACATCAAAGATTCCCGATATGAGAATCAGAGTGTTAACACCTCACTGTTTGCTCATATAGACCTCAGTCTTTGGCACTGGACACCAAAACCTCAAAGGCACATTTCATGGGCAGCAGTTACATGTTCACCTCCACCTACAGACCTTGGCATCGGACACACACTAGCCTGACCACATCATAGAACATAGAACAGTATTGTATAGCAACAAGCCCTTCGGCCCACCATGTTGTGCCAAACATGACGGCAAATAAAACTAAACACTAATGCCTGCCCTTGGCCCATATCCCTCCGTCCTTATATGTGCTTATTATTTAAGTGTCTCTTAAGCACTTCTATCATATCCGCCCCCACTACCACCCCTAGCAGCGTTCTCCAGATTCCTACCACCCTTTATATAAAAAACTTGCCCCTCACCTCTCCTTTGAACTTTCCTCCTCCACCTTAAACGCATGTGTCCTTGTTTAATACATTTCAACTCTGGGAAAAGTATTCTTATCATTGACCCTATCTATGCATCTCATAATTTTATAGACTTCTTACAAGTCACTCCTCAGCCTCCGACACTTCAGAGAAAACAACCTAAGTTTTTCTCGCCTCTCCTTGTAGCACATACCCTCTGATCCGGGCAGCATCCTTGTAAACCTCTTCTGCACCCTCTCCAAAGCATCCACATCCTTCCTGTAATGTGGCGAACTGAATGGAATGCAATGTTCTAGGTGTGGCCTAACCAAAATCTTATAAAGCTGCAACATGGTTTCTGGTACTCAATTCGCACCAATGAAGGTAAGCATGCCATACACTTGCTTTACCATCGTATCTACTTCCATAACCAGCTATGGACTTGAACCCCAACATCCCTTGTACATCAAAGCCGTTCAGGGTCCTGCCAGTAACTGTATACTTTTTCTTAATATTTGATCTCTCAAAGCGCAGCACCTCACACTTGCTTGGACTGAACTCCATCTGCCATTTCTCTGCCCGTATCTGGAACTGAGCTATAACCTGCTGTATCCATTGCTCCTGTCATATCTCTGACCTACTTCCATTTCAATTCTGGGACACCATCACCTCCCATTGGAATGTTGCTGCTGGATCATGGATTCAGCTATGTTCGAGAGGTCATTCGTTTCTCTCTGAGTGCTCACCCCATTTATTCCTACATTGATGCTCACAGCTTCTCCACTCGCCTTTTTGTGTTTTACATCCTTGGTCAGAGATTAAAGGCCTTATAGTATTTCTACCTTGCCTTGCATTTTTAGTACAGACAGAAAGCCAAGCAGCTTGGTCACAGTTGTCAGCAGTCATCAGTCAAGGGGGTGGACAAGTTGCGGTGTGGCAATGTCACTTCAATCTCACGCTAATCTACAGCACGGTTAGGGACAAAACAAAACTGCAGATGCCGGAATCCAAGGTAGACCGGCAGGAGGCTGGAAGAAATCAGGCAGCCAGGCAGCATCAGGAGATGGGGAAGTCAACATTTCAGGTGTAATTCTTCTTCAGGACAGGGGGCGGGTGTAGGGGAAGTTGCAGATAAAGGGGGAGGTGGGGGCAGGGTGGTGACATGGGGACAGGTGCAGACAGGTAAAGGGTATGACCTGGTTGGTCATTGGGAGGAATGAATCCTGTTGGTGGCAGGGAGGAAGGCTCGGTGAGAGGATTGGAAGGGTCGGGGGATGGGAAGCGAGGTTATTTGAAATTGGAGACCTCAATGTTGAATCCTTCGGGCTGTAGGCTGCCCAGGCGGAAGATGAGGCGTTGATCCTCCAATTTGCAGTTTAGATCATTGTGACAATGGAGGAGGCCAAGGATGGTCATGTTTGAAAGAGATTGGGAAGGGGAATCAAAATGGGAAGTGACTGGGTGGTCCGGTCGACCCCTGTGGGCTCGGCTGAGATACTCGGCAAACTGCTCCCTAAGTTTACGTTTGGTCTCCCCAATGTAAAGAAGACCACATCGGGAGCACCAGATACAGTAAACTAGGTTGGAACAGAGACAGGTGAACCTCTGTCTCACCTGGAAGGACTGTTTGGGGTCATGGATGGAGGAGAGGGGGGTGGTGTACCAGCAGGTTTTGCATCTTTTCTAGTTGCAGGGGAAGGAACTTGGGGATTCGGGGGGTTGCCCACAGTAGCCGACCTGACCTCCCAGTCACCGCCAATTTCAATTCCCCTTCCCAGTTCCTCTCCGACATGACCAACCTCGGACTCCTCCATTGCCACAATGAATAACACCACAAATTGGAGGAACAACACCTCATCTTCTGCCTGGGCAGCCTACAGCCCTGAGGACTCAACATTGAGTTCTCCAATTCCAAATAAGCTCCCTTCCCAGCCCGTTCCCCTCCCTCCCACTCCTCCCTGCCACCAATGGGATTCATTCCTCCCATTAACCAACCAGGTCACACCCTCTACCTGTCCTCACCTATCCCCACGTCACCATCCTGCCCACACCACCCCCTTTATCTGCAGCGCCACCTACACCCACCCCCAGTCCTGAAAAAGGGTTATACCTGAAATGTCGGCTTCTTCACCTCCTGATGCTGCCTGGCTTGCTGTGTTCTCCCAACCTCCTGCTGGTCTACGACAGGTGCATGGAAACACACTTTATATGTGCCTCAGTCAAATAGCCATGAGCGGTCCTTAGTCAAGTCAAGGGAGGCACCCTTCAGTCCATTTCTCAGCACTGGAAATGTCTACATTCAGGTTTGCACCCCAGGGGTGAGGAGCGACCTTGTTACTTCCTTCCATCATGCTGTCAATAGCAAGTGCCCAATGGAGTTGAAAACGGCTGCCCCCAGCCCCCAGACTGGGAGGGGTAAATGTTTCATTGTGAGCGATGTGCAGCTCTTCAAAGGCCAATGGCATTGCACAGACTCCTAAACAATGCAGGTGGACGACAGCAGTGGGCACTACCTACCGAACGGGAACTTTAGGCATTAACCCATTAACACATGAAGCTCTCTGGGCCCCATCCAACAGTATTCAGAATCAATACCAGTTTTGGGTGTGACGTACTTTCAGCCTGGAGACATCCATCCCAGTTGTTAAAATAATAAGCAGCTTCTAAGTTGCATGGACTGCACATAATGTTCACTTGTATGGGCCTGAAGCCAAAATCCTCCTCCACAAACCTCCCTCTTGCTAAAACCCATCACTTTATTTAGACTTCTCTACATCTGAGGAACAGTCATACTGCATTTGAAATACTCTGTCTCTCTCGCCATAATTGTTGCCAGAGTTACCTCAGCAGTTTCTGTTTTTATTTCAGATCGCCAACATCCACAGCATGTCACTTGCTTTTAGATTAGATTCCCTACAGTATGGAACCAGGCCTTTCGGCCCAACCAGTCCATACCGACCCTCCGAAGAATAGCCCACCCAGACCCATTCCCCATACTCACCCCTGACTATGGGCAATTTAGCATAACCAATTCACCTGACCTGCACATCTTTGGATTGTGGGAGGAAATCGGAGCACCCAGAGGAAACCCACACAGACACGGGGAGAGTGTGCAAACTCCACACAGGCAGTTACCCAAGTCAGGGATTGAACTGTGAGGCAACAGTGCTGACCACTGAGCCACCGTGCCGCCCCACTGTATCGTATGGCGTTTGATCACATACCCTTTCCAGATGTAAATAAAGGAGTGTTACATGTCCTTAAGGAGTTGAGGTTCCTTATTTAGTGATGGAGGGCATGCAGCCTCAGTGATAGTGGATATGCAAACACTCACAATTTCAGGTACCCTGGCCTGGTCTTCCACTGTGCAGACAGCAGCTTAGACTTACAGACAAAATAAAACAAACAGGCTTTTTACCATCACCAGGAAAACATAAGGATCCAAAGGGACGGATTAAAAACTGAGGATCAACCCACTGATCACCACAACTTTAGTGCATTCAGTGTGAAGCCTTTCGGTGAACATTCTTGTACAGAATAAGTGTGTCACCCATCGGTGAGTCAGCCTGTTATCAGCCTCTGCTGAATAGTTTAACATTTCTCTAAGATCCTGTCTCACTTTTAGCCTGAATCTGATCCCTGGGTGTAGTCTCATTTAAATCACATGATACACTCAACTCAACACCACACAATTGTGTTTTTAAAAAAAGAGAAGCATTGTTACTTGAGAATTTAGTTGCTACGCAGATCTTGGTGAAACATTGGGGGGTGGGGTGCAGGGGGGAGGTTGCTATGGTTACCTGACTGTGGGCTTTGTAATTTGCATCATGCCACATTCACCAGCTTTTTCTTTTATCGCTGTCTCCCCCTCCCCCCAACAAACCCTAAGGGAGTGGAGGCTCTGCAATTGGTGAGAATGTCATCCCACAGCCCAGCATCTCCCTTTGCCTTGGTCTTTCTATATACAGGCATTGTGTGTGTTAAGCAGAATGTGCCTGCCTACCCTTCCAATCCATCTTCCTCTGCTATTACTCTGCATTGTTGCTGTGACACATGTTGTTGCTCTGAAGACCAGGACATCTTTGGTCAATGTTTAGATATTACATAGATGGGATTCCTGGTAATGCCTTACAAGTCTTACAGAGCTTTAGTGATGCCCTATCCAGAGCACTGCCTGCACATTCTCTCATTTAAAAAAAAAGGCGTCACTGCATTAGACTGAGTTAAGAGAAGATTCATTTGACTGATGCCCAGGATAAAAGGCTGAATGACCTCTTTGTGTTTCTAGCTACAGGAGCAGTTTGCAGAAAATTGCAATCATTCCCTCCAGTAGCAGACTTGCTGGTGTCTGCCTGAGCACACTGTAGTTTGGATAATCACTGGAATCCTCTGGGTAATATCCCAAGACCTTGGCAAGCTGTGATCTCAGACCCCCTATCCATTTATCTGAGACCAGCGAATCAGGGGGAATTGGGGGAGATGGGGTTGTCTCGATGCACCAGGACTTCACCTGAAGTCAGATAAGTTGTTTTGACCCACATTTTACTTCTTTGCCAATAGGCTTTCCATTCAGGGTAAGGGAAAAATGAGAAACTAACGGCTTGGAAAACATCAAAACAAATTATTTTTACCTTCAGTCCTCCACCAATGTCATGACTAACCCCTAAACAGCAACAAGCTTTGACAAAAGTGAGCACTCAAATGCACAAATGGAAAAGTCCTGCAGCACTTTCTGTTTCTATTTCAGATTTCCAACCTCCACAGTATTTCGCTTGTATCGCTTTTGATAAACTGCTCTGTCTGGCTGTATATAAAGGAGTGTTACAAGTCCTGAAGGTGTTGAAGTACCTTAGTTAGTGATAAAGGGCAAGCAACCTCAGCGATAGTGGGTGCGTGCCCTCACAGCTTCAGGTACTCTGGCCTGGTCTCCCGCTGTGCAGGGAGCAGTATTGACCAATAGAAAGCAAACAGGCTTCTTGGCCACCACCAAGACTGTGACTGCAGCCATCAGAGCAGATAATGGACAATGTAATGGCACAGTGCTCAGCTCACAAATGCGAAGGGAAGATCACAGCCATACACTCTCACACTCCTGACAGATCTGACCCCATCTGAATATAAAATGACAGTTGTTACCCGACATCACTGACACCAACCAGAATCAGAGTGCAATTGTGGCTGTCTGTCTATAACAGCGACCTTTTAATCTTATTCTCTCCTTAATGGGCTGATCTCAGAATTCCCTACTTTGCAAATAAGCTCTCATGGAATAATGGTCTTGTCATCACCGTCACCTCTGTGTTTTGATGCTCTTTGTCCCGCTGTCTGTCAGAAGTTGCAATTACAAATGGGAGCTTAATGCCTAGTTGGGAAAGCAAAGTGTGTATAATTTTAACAATGAAATGCTTCGATCCTGTCAATTTTTTTTGTTTGCTTGCACTAAAACCTTATTAAAGAAATACTCTCCGGTCTCATGGTCTAACAGCTCACTGTAGCCTGCTGTCACTTGCAGGGATGTGAATTGGACAGGTCAGGTCACAGCAGTGAGTTCTCTGTACCCACCATCTGGAGTTTGGAATAGAGGATGGGTATCAATGTTTGCTGTCACCCAAACAGGAGAAGTGACAAACTGCCAGATGGTGAAAGGGAGATGTCAATAGGCTGAGAGAATGAGTAGACAAAAGCGTTAAAACACAGTTAGATGGAGAGGAAGGAAGGATATTTTCAGTATTAAACATTGTCAGCTGTAGTCAGTCGGTCACTTCCTTACCTCTGAGTTAAAACCTTCTGGGTTCCAGCTTCACTGCAGAGACTTCAATATATAATGCAAAGGCTTTGACAACATTCCAGCCTAAGACTGAAGGCCTGCGCTTCACAATTAATTGCTCCCCTAGCCAAGCTCTTCATTACAATTATGACACTGGTAACTACCTGATAGTGACACAGTGGCTCAGTGTTTAGCATAGCACCAGGGACATGGGTTCAATTCCAGCCTCAGGCGACTGTCTCTGTGGAGTTTGCACATTCTCCCAGTGTCTGTGAGGGCTTCCTCTGGGTGCTCCAGTTTCCTCCCATAGCCCAAAGGTGTGCAGGTTAGGTGGATTGGCCATGCTAAACTGCCCAACGTGTTCAGGGATGTGCAGGTTAGATGGATTAGCCAAGGGAAATGCAGGGTTACGGGGAGTGGGGTGAGTCTTGGCAGGATGTTCTTCGGCGGTTAAGTATGAATTAATGGGCCGAATGGCCTCTTTCCACACTTTAGGGATCTGATGATTCTCTGACATTGTGGAAATTTGCCCAAATGTGGAAATCTGTCCCTGTACACAAAAATCAGGACAAATCCAACCCAGCTAATAACCAGTCTACTCTCGATCATCAGTAAAGTGATGGATAGTGTCAAGAACAGTGTTGTCAAGCAGCCCCTGCTCAGTGACGCCCAGTTTGGGTTTCGCCAGGGCCACTCGGCTCCTGACTTCATTACAGCCTTGGGTCAAACATGGACAGGGGAGGGGAGAGTGACAACCCTTGAGATGAAGACTGCATTCAACTAAAATGTAGCTTCAAGGAATCCAAAAAAAGAGTCAATAGGTATCAGGGGGCAAGCTCTCCGCTGATTGGAGTCAATACCTGGCACATAGGAAGAGGGTTGTGATTGTTGGAGGTTAGGCATTTCAGCTCCAGGACATCTCTGGAGGAGCTCCTCATGGCAGTGCTCAAAGCACAGGGAGGTAGTGCCATTATTTTAATGCCCTTGCCTACCTGGAAGAATGGTACACTGAGAACAACCTAGCTCTCAATGCCGGCAAAACCAAGGAACTCATTATTGACTTTCAGCGGGAAGTTACTCATGCCCCCCCCCACACATTAACAGCACAGAGGTGGAACGAGTGGAGAGTGTCAAGCTCCTGGGAGTGGTCATCCACAACGAGCTTTCTTGGACTCTTCATGTGGACGCACCGGTTACAAAGGCCCAACAACGTCTCTTCTTCTTCAGGCAGCTGAGGAAATTTGGCATGACGGCAAATACCCTTGCCAACTTTTATTGATGCGCCATCGAGCGCATTCTGTCTGGATGTATCACTATGTGGTATGGCAACTGTACCATTCAAGATCAGAGATGGTTACAGAGAGTGGGAAACTCAGCCCGGACAATCACAAAGGCCCAACCTCCCATCTATGGACTCCATCTCCCAGGCCCGCTGTCAAGGAAAGGCCACCAGCATTCTCAAAGATCCCTCCTACCCTGGCAATGTTTTTCTACAACCTCTACCATCGGGGAGAAGGTACAGAAGCCTGAACACATGCACCAGCCAGTTTCACAACCAGTATTCTAACAACCTACTGTTGTTAGAATACTGAATGGACTCACAAACTCTTAACATTCGCCTGTACCTGTGTTTTGGTTTTTGCCGTTGTTTGCCTATTATTTACTATCTTTTCTGCTTAACTAAGTGATCTGCCTGTATTGCTCGCAAGACAAAGCTTTTCACTGTGCCTTGGTATATGTGACAATCAATTCAATTCAAGTCAATTCCATTCCATTCAATTCAATTCCATTCCATTCAATTCAATTACCAACGACAGGACAGACCCAGCAGAGGTGGTTGCACAGCGGGATGCAGTCAGGAAGGACTTGCTCTGGGTGTCCTCAATGTTGACTACATCTTTGTGAATCCTGATGGTATCAATTTAAACATTGGAAAGGAAACCTCCTACTGATTAGCATGTTGCTCAACCATCTTGAGACTGTTTTATCATTAGATCAGAAGTGGGGATATTTGCCAATGATTGCACAGTGTTCAGTGCCATCTGTAACTACTCAGATACTGAAGCAGTCCATGTTCAAATACAACAAGAAATAGACAATATTCAAGTTTGCGTTGACAAGTGACAAGGAACATTCACATCACATGAGTTCCAGGCAATAACAAAAGAGCATCTAATCAGCATCCCTTGACATTCAATGGCATTGCTATCACTGAATCTCCCACTATCAACATCCTGGGGGGTTACCATTGACCCGAACTGAACTGCACCACACCCTCGACCCTAAAGTTGAACTGGACCAACCATATAAGTACTGTGGCTACAAGAGCAGATCAGAGGCTCGGAATCCTATGGTGAGTAACTCAACTCCTGACTCCCCAAAGCTCTCCACCATCTACAAGGCACAAGTCAGTAATGTGATGGAATACTCACCATTTACCTGGATCTGGCAGCAAATAAACACTCAAGGTATTCATCCAAGTGCTTCCTGAATGCTGCTATTGTGTCTGCTTCCATCACCTCCTCTGGCAATGTGTTCCAGTCTCGCGCCACCCTTTGTGTGAAAAACTTGCCTCGCACATCTCTCTTAAACCTCCCCCTCACACCTTGAACCTGTGTCCCCTAGTAATTGACCCCTCCACCCTGGGAAAAAGCCTCAGACTTTCCAATCTATCCATGCCATTCATAACCTTACAAACGTCTGTCAGGTCGCTCCTCAACCTCCTGTGTTCCAGTGAAAACAAATCAAGTCCAGCAACTTTCCTTCATAGCTAAAATTCCCCATACCAGGCAGCATCCTGGTAAACCTTTTCTGTAACATCTCCAAAGTATCCACATCCTTCTGTGGTTACCAGAACTGTATGCAATATTCCAAGTGTGGCCCAACTAAAGTTCAATAAAGCTGCAGCATAAGTTGCCTATCCTTCTACCCAATGCTCCTTCCAATGGCCTTTGGCCAACTTCACTCCCAGTCCACTCCATTCAGCTCTGCCCTCATTCTTTTGTAATTACCCTTATTTAAGCTGGGCATCATTGCTTCTCACCCAGGTTTGTACCTCTCCAACCGAATGCTAAATTCCACCACTGTTTCCAAGAAGATCTTTTATTCTGACGTCATTTATTAAATCTACCTCATTGCACATTACCATATCCAAAATAGCCCGATCCTTGTTAGATCTACATCATGTTGTTCTAGGAAACTGTTGCAAATAGAATCTATAAATTCTACCTCATGACTTCCTCTGTCAACATATGTCAATATCCATGTTAAGGTTTGTGCTACCTTATCTACCTGTGTTGCTACCTTCAGTGATCTGAGGGCCTGCACACCCAGATCCCTCCGCATATTGATACTCCTAAGGGTTCTGCCATTCACTGTATAATTTCTACTTGTCCTTCACCTTCCAAAGTACATCACCTCACATTTGTCCAGATTAAACTCCATCTGCCATATTTTTTTGCCCACATCTCCAACTGATTTACATCCTGCTGTATCCCCTGACAATCTTCCTCACTCTCTGCAACTCTGTATAGTGTCCACAAATTTACTAATAAGATCCGTTACATTTTCCTCCAAATCAGTTTGTAGATAACAAACAGCAGAGGTTCCAGCAGTGATCCCTGAGGAACACCACTAGTCACAGCCCTCCGTTCTGAAAAGCGTCCTTCCACCACTACCCTCTGTCTCTTATGACTAAGCTAGTTTTGTATCCATATTGCCAGCTCACCTCTGATACCAAGTGGCTTCACCTTTTCTACCAGTCTGTGATGAGGGGCCTTGTCAAAGGCTTTACTGAAGTCCATGTACACAACATCAATTGCTTTTCCCTCATCAATCACCTTCATCACCTCCTCAAAAAACTTGATCAAGTTAGTGAGGCACGACCTCCCCTGTACAACACCACACCGTCTATCGCTAATCAATCCATTTGCTTTTAAATGTGTATAGATCTTGTCCCTGAGAAACTTTTCCAATAATTTCCATACCACCGATGTGATTCAGGCCTGTAATTTCCAGATTTATATCTGTTACCCTTCTTAAACAATGGGACACGTCTCTTTTAAAGTCTCTTTCAGGGCGGCACAGTGGCTCAGTGGTTAGCACTGCAGCCTCACAGCACCAGGGACCCAGGTTCAATTCCAGCCTCAGGTGACTGTCTGTGCGGAGTTTGCACATCCTTCCCGTGTCTGTGTGAATTTCCCCCGGGTGCTCCGGTTTCCTCCCACCGTCAGGTGAATTGGCCATGCTAAATTGCCCATAGTGTTGGGTGCATTCGTCAGAGGTAAATGGGTCTGGGTGGGTTACTCTTCGGAGGGTCAGTGTGGACTTGTTGAGCCGAAGTTTCCACACTGTAGGGAATCTAATCTAATAAAAAAACTAGCTATCAAACCAATGACTACTTCCATCTTGGAGGGCAAGCGCAGCAGATACATGGGAATATCATTCTCTGCAAGTCCAATCCAAACCACTCACCATCTTGACTTGGAAATATATTGCCGCTCCTTCACTGTCGCTGGGTCAAAATCCTGGAATTCCCTACCCAATAGCACTATGTGCATATATGTGAACTAGTGCTGCCTTTTTGAGCTAGTGTGGTTCAAGAAGGCAGCTCACCACCACCTTCTCAATGCTAATTAGGGACAGGCAATAAATGCTGGCCCAGCCAGTGCCACCTACATCCTATGAACAAGAAACACAATGTTTACTAACACTTTCGAACAGGAAAATACATCGTATTCTCAGTCATGCTGGTTTTGGCATGTGGTCTCAGTTGATTGTAACGGAGAGTCAGGGATTTTTGCCTGCTTTCCTGGGCAATATTTATCATTTAAAGAGCTTCATTAAATCATTTAACCTACTGCAATATCTGATAGCTCATTGTGCACAAATTATCTGCTTATTTCTTACATTTCAACAGGAGTGATATTACAACCGGACTTTAACTATAAAGTACTTCGGGATGTCACAAGGATATGAGAGGAGTAATATAAATGCAAATTCATATGCTTGAGTGCATTCAGCATATAAAGGGATCTATGAATCCTTATAAGTATGACATTTTTATCAAGATCCACTGCAAATGGGATTTGAGGTGTTATAGGAAGACTGATTGAGTGCGGACGTGGTCCTGATAAGTGCAGGAATTATGGTTTCAGACGTTAGCCTTCTTACAAGAATAACTATCACAACCGTAGAGAAAGTTCCCAGAAAGGATAGGTCTGATAAAAAGACTGATGCAACAGCAGTCTTATAGCAGGAAGGTTTGGTCAAAGATTTGTTCCTGGCAATAAACAAATCTAGCTACACAAGGTAAGCAGATGCCAGCTTTGTTAATGCCACTGAATTCAAATTCTCTGATTTATAGTAAGTCACAAATTACTTGCAAAACTACTGAACACCAGGATCAGGAAAGCAGCCCCATAGCCAATAGATCAGTGTAAATATCTACCACTTGAGGTGAGAGTGTTGATAAGTAATCGAGTCACTGGTAGGAGGGCAGGAGGCTAAACCAATGTGGAACACAGCAGATGAGTGGCAGTCATGCTTCCAAGTATCCTCCACCTGAATTTCTAAATTAATTTGTGCAAATAGGCCAGGGAACCAACTTTGGCTATACATGATTTTAGTGCAAAGGAATATGCCACCCATCAAGCACCATTCTTACAGACTCAATCCAGGGACGTTAGTCCAAGTAAGGGAAGAAATCAACTTCATGACGGAAAATGACGTTATTGAACTGAATCACAGTCGCTGGTGCTCGCCTCTTGTAGTGCTACCAATTCCAAATGGGTTATAATGATTATGTATAGATTATCAAAACGTTAAAATGATAACTAAGGAGGATTCATTTCAATTCCATGATTCGAAGATTGCGTTGAGAGGGTTAGACCAGCAAGGTTCATGACAAAATTACTTTATTATAGGGTTATCGGTAAGTTTCATTCTGATTCAGCCAAAGATGTATCAGCTTCTTTAATCCCTGAGTGATTTTATTGATGTAAGGTTAGACTGTTTGGTTTGTAAAATGCAACAACTTTTCAAAAATTATCCAACAAGGTGCGACTGTGTCGTGGATACTGATGTTATTTATTGGTCAGTGCATCGAGGTTAGGAGTTGAGAGGTCATGTTGTGGTTGTACAGGACATTGGTGAGGCCACTTTTAGAATACCATGTTCAATTCTCATATCCTTGCTATCAGAAAGATGTTGTTAAATGTGAAAGGGTGCAGAAATGATTTACAAGGATGTTAACAGTGTTGGAGAGTTTGAGTTTTAAGGAGAGGGTGATTCGGCTGGAACTATTTTTCCTGGAGCGTCAGAGGCCAAGGGGTGACCTTATAGAAGTTTCTAAAATCTTGAAGAGCATACATAGGGTGAATTACCAAGGTCTTTTCCCCAGGATAGAGAAGTCCAAAACTAGAGGTAATAGGTTTAAGGTGAGAGGGAAAAACTTTAAAATGGACCTAAGCGGCAACTTTTTCACACAGAGGGTGGTGCATGTATGGAATGAGCTGTTAGAGGAAGTGGTGGAGGCTGGTACAATTACAACATTTAAAAGGCAATTGGATCTGTACATGAATAGGAAAGATTCAGAAGGCTATGGGCCAAATGCTGGCAAATGGGACTCGATTAATTTAAGATATCTAGTTGGCATGAACAAGTTGAATTGAAGGTCTGTTTCTGTGTTACACATCTCCATGACTTGATGTGGTTGTGTTCAGCCAAATCTGGAAGGAACATTTACAACACCTGAATGAATTGTTTCATTGGTTACACTACATTGGTTACAAAAAGTAAACTTTCTGAACACACAGAATATAAAACAGACATTATACATAAAGTCAAACATTGTTCTCATAACTGTACAGAGACTACTACCTAAATAAAGTTAAAATCACACAACACCAGGTTATAGTCCAATAGGTCTATTTGGAAGTACTTCTGAATGAACCTGTTGGACTATAACCTGGTGTTGTGTGATTTTTAACTTTGTCCACCCCAGTCCCAACACTGGCACCCCCACATCATTGCCACTGAAATACACCATAATCCACGACTATTCTTTGCAAAGTTTCATCACATAACTTTGAGATTGTTTCATTGGAGTTTATTGCTACAACCAAACAGTTTGAAAATCATGTAAAATTGCTTCAATTAACTCTTCTCTGAGGTTTGAGTATTAGTAAGGATCTTGCTGGGATAGAAACAATAGTGTGAATTTGAATCCTTTTCTGATTTCTGTAATGAAATCCTTCCAACCTTTCTGTTTGTCTAGTGTAATGTAGTTTAATTTTTGTTTTAATAAACATTTGCAGAGTGTATTGCTCGACTCTTGTGAACACATCCAGCCAATGACCTGTGCATTTTTAAAAAACAGAGGGAAAGTTAGGGTGTAGCCAGTCAGCTTTCACTCTGTAATCTGACCTGTCTGGTGTTAAAAAAACCGTTGGGATAACTGATGCTGGAAACACAAAAACAGACCAGTCCCCAGGAGCTGCTGGTAAAACCGACATGAAGGTCTGTGATCAGGTTTGGCCCCCAGACCTGTGCTGTGACATCCATCTTCTCAACAGATGGCATCTTACAAATAGCCATGAGATTCTGTCTCATTGACTGGGCATTTCGGTAATCTCCAAACCAACAATCCCTAGTGTGCAACGGCACCATCGAGGCATTGCCTCTTGCACTTCATAGAATCAGCGAATCCCTAAGTGTGGAAGCAGGCCCTTCGGCCCAACATGTCCACATTGACTATCCGAAGAGTAACTCACCCAGGCCCATTTCCCGAACCAATTACGCTACAGTTACCCCTAAATAATGCACCTAACCTACACATCCCTGAATACTATGGGCAATTTAGCAAGGTCAATTTACCTAACCTGCACATCTTTGGATTGTGGGAGGAAAACGGAGCACTCAAAGGAAACCCAAGGGGAGGATGTGCGAACTCCACAAAGACAGTCATCCCAGGCTGGAATCGAACCCAGGGCCCTGGCGCTTTGAGGCAGCAGTGATAACCACTGAGCCACTGTGCTACCCTGATTCTTCTCAATCAGAAAAGACAAGGCCATGCGGCAGCTTTCTCTACATCCCATCTGGAGTATTCAAGACCAGAGGGTATCAGCAGTGAGGAAGCTGACTTGCTCCTTCTGCCTTACTGTGCTCCAAGAGAATAAGAGCACCCCCTTTACTCTATCATACAAACAGAAATGAAGCAATTCCATTTGCAAGGATCGTCAGGAATCGTCTGGCAATAGGGAAATAAAAATTGCAAACGTTATTCTTAATCCGATTGACTCTCAGCCCATGGACTCTGTGTACTCAGTGTGACATTCACACAGCGCACAGAGCAGCAGGCCTTATCAAAGAACACATTCAATTGAACAAAATTGCAACAAACCAAATATTTTCTCTGCCGTGCTCGTTGAACAGTCCATGACGTTTGACCCAGTAAAGCCCGGGCTTGTGCAAGGGTTCCGTATGAATATGGCTGCCCTGTAAAGATGATTGCATCATTCCCTTTGTTTCACAATAGTGTGTGATGATATTGGGAAACCAATGGTTGCCTTTACTGTTAGCTACACTGGACACTCTCCCCGGCCTCAGGATCCTGCGGCCTGACGATAAATCCGAAGAAGACTGCAATCTCATATCAACTCCTGTCCCTTCCACCACCTCTGGCCATGTGCTCTGAAAGCCCATAGTCACAATTAATGACACAGCCCGCTCTTCAGTATCGAGGCTTTACGACTTTAGGACTATCACCTCCAAGAACACTACTCTCGACTACAAGGTCAACCATCGCCTGGCAAAGGGCAGCTCAGCCTTACTCACAGACTTTGGAAACATCTTGGTGTTTGTCTGGAAATAAAACAGTGGTTCTGACATCACTACTGGTGTGACACTTGGACAAACTTACTGGTATTACATAAAGCAAGAAAAAAGTTCCATATTCACTGTCTGAGATCTATTTGCACCATTGAATAGCACAGCAAAATACCCAAGAGCAAAATCTCCAACACTTAGGTTCTTGCCAATGATTGGCAACAAGAGCATGCACATCAGTGCTCTGAGTGGCAGGCACAGTCATGTGATTTGTACAGACAACTCCCCATAGCAAAGGCAGTATTCTACCACCAGTTGAGCAGAGTAACTCACAACACAGAACACCCCAAGCTGGGATAGAAAGACTGGCTGGAAGGCAACATCAGAGCTTGCAAACTGGATCCCAAAACCACAGGACCAAGCAAACCTGGACAGACCTAAACCAACAAATCTCTGTCATCCAACGATTTCAGTGTTTGGAGGGAAAAGAGCTGAGTGTTTTCAGGAGAAACATACACAGTACATCAGCTGTGTCCACTTCCACCTTCACATAACTGACTTGCCCATGCTGTACTGTATTTGCAATTGACTATGCAAATAAAATTGATCTGTTATGACACATGAAACTATATTAAATGTAGACAGTAAGCAGGGTGAGGTTATTTTTTGCTGAACAGTCACATCTGAAGTAACAGAAATAACCTACTTCTTCCTAAACATTTTTGAAGGAGCTTGTCAATCTTTGAATTACTGGATTCCCAGTTCCTCCATTTCGATTTCAAACTGCTCTGCTTCATTTGTTTGTCCAGTAACTCATTTGTGTAACGTTTCATCCTGTCGATCAGGGTTTTGGTCACAAAGTATATTACAGGAGACTCACTCCTATCTTCTGGGAAAACTCTTTCACTTCATTTCTTGTTTGTGTTTTCTCTGAAAGATATATTGTTAATTCAAGAACTCTTGTCGAAGTTTGATTCCACCCATAGGATCTCTAATGGTCGAGGGAAGCATCAGTAAACTGAACCTTATGGAGAATGCAGGATATATGCTGTTTTCATGAGCAAGTTCTTCAAATACTAGAGATGAGCAACATTACTGTCTTCATTGTCATTTGAGACATTCAGACTTTCAAGTTAAACATCGTTAAATCATCCAGGAAACTGTTATTTTGTATATTACAGATTCAGTGACTAAGGAAAATTCGAAGTCTCCATATTTTTTGACAAAATGCCAGGAGTTTCAATTAGTTCATCCACAACGTCAAAATATTGTAAAACATTTTTCCCTCATTACATTGGTTGACTTGCGCCCACCAAAGTTGCAACCAAAGTTTTAGGCAACGTTTTTACATAAATCATGTTTTCAAAGGATTGACATGCAAACTTGATTTGGGCCTAATACATAAAATCAAAGACCAAAACAAAATGTGATCCCTGATCTATTGGACTTTCTACCATTTCTGTGCTGTTAAGGTGGTTGTAAGGAGAAGCCAATTAAAATCAAAAGGACTGCCGTTTCTCTGGCTCAGAAATTCCTGATCATTTTACTGCTGAATGACGCCTCTTTAAAAGAAGGAATGAATTTGCCTGAAAGGACATATGCACTCTCACATCATCAAGAGGGAGGAGACCTTGTAAGAATGGCTGTATGTAGCATGAACCTGGAGAGGAAGCAGATCCTCCTGTTCAACTGGTCCGAGATACCCAACAAGGAGAAAGGCCCAATTCTGGTCCCAGATGACCAATGCCAAGTATTACCCAAATGGTGACCACGTTAAAGGTGAATAGGTGAAGGAACTGGCTTGTGAGCAAGTGCTGAGGGATAAAGACCAATCAACATTTTCTTCAGATTTAGTTGCCCATCGTCAGTGGAAATGAGCAAAGGAAACTGGGTGCAAGGACATAAATCTACAAATTTCAAAAACAGACCGTATTAAATTTTTTTAAAAGAAGTACTTGAAATTGCAAAAGCAAAAGGAACTGTAAAATAGTGACACACAGAAAAGACAAGGTCGATCAGAGGTGAAAATCTCTAGAGGTCTCTCACTTGTGGCAAAGAGTGAGAGTACCAGAAAGAGGGGTCGATTTTGGTAGAGTTGGATGGTAGATGTCAGTCAGTGGTTACAGGCAAATGCAGTGGGCGTATGTGCAAATACAAGACAGAAAAGTGACATACCATGAGAACAGATCTCTAGTGGGAGGAGCAGAAGCAGCCGTTGTCCTTCACTATAAAAACCAAACATTATTTCACATAAGACAATCTCATTTAGTTGGTACCTGTCCAATTGGCCAGCCTCTCTTAAAGCCTCAATGGAAAACTAAGGTAGACTTTAACATGAGATATATGAACATTCACTAAATTTTAAACCAAAAATCATGCATCTACTATTATATGAGCATACACAGTGTATGTGTTTTTCCAGGAATTTGTTCCTATAGTGAAGATATTTCATCTGTTGTCTGTTGATTAACCGATTTGAGATTCATGCTGTTTTTTAAATCCTGTAGGCTTTAATGGTGTTGGTATAAGTTTATTAAATTCCATTTATACAAAGCAATTATACTATTCAAATCAATCCTTTCCATGGACAAGCTCAAAGGAGTCAAATGAAAATTGCCTTTATCAATCTAACATTGGTAGTCTTTGTTTAAACCGTGTTGTTGATTACTGTCTCTCGCACCAACATTAGGCTGACTGCCCTGTAGATGCCTGCTTTTGTCTGCTCTTGTTTGTGCAAGAATATACTTATTTCCAGTCATCCAGCCCCCAGCACCATTCCCATATCTAACCATGATTAAAAGACTCTGGTAGAAGTCTCTGCTCTTCACATTGATAGCACACTCAACATTGATGAAGACATTTGAAAAAAAATAATTTAACATACCAGCAAAGCCCTGTACTTCTGCCAGGGGATCTCCATTATTGCTGCCGGATTGACACCATTCTTTTTTTGACTACTTTTTAAATCCACTCATGCTATTTTACTTTCCCTTTTGTTACTCACTAATATATACTTATAATCTCTCTTTGTCCTTCTTATTTCCTTTCTCAGTTGAATTCTACCACTTCTGTACCCGCCTGGTTTCTGCATTAAATGATGCCACACAGTTGTTTACTCGTGCCTGTATGTTATAAATAAAAGGTTATATCTCATTGTATTTAATGTGACTGCCTGTTAAGAAGACTGTCTGAGGCTAGTGTCCGAAAAATGTCATCTAGCTCTGTAGGGCAGCTGGGAATGTGGCCTCCTGGAACATTTATACATAACAACTGATTCCTATTTAATTAGTTCCTAGCTCCTCGCAGACAGTACAAAATGGTTACCTTTTAACAGTAGCTTCCTTTGTCTGCTTGTTGTAATCATTCGACCTTCTGTTATCCAGGCTTTGGATATGTTTTCTTTCCCTGTTCCGGTCTGTAAACAAACCATTGTCTCTTGGAAGAACATCCATTGGACACTGATCACCCTCCAGTTCATTATCTAATGAATTCCGATGGGCCAGAGGACTGCACTGTAGCTGAGCCTGATCCTGTCCTGATCCTCTGTTCACAGACACAAAGGTCACAACACCTGCTTATTCCCAAATCTGGGGCCCTAAGGTAAGATTAGATTCCTTACAGTGTGGAAACAAGCCTTTCGACCCAACAAGCCCACATCGACCCTCAGAAGAGTAACCCACGCAGACCCGTTTCCCTCTGACTAATGCACCTCACACTACGGACAATTTAGAATGGCCAATTCACCTGATCTGCACATCTTTGGACTGTGGGAGGAAACCGGAGCACCCGGAGGAAACATACCCAGACACAGGGAGAATGTGCAAACTCCACACAGACAGTCACCCGAGGCTGGAATCGAACCTAGGTCCCTGGTGCTGTGAGACTGCAGTGCTAACCACTGAGCCAATTTGACTTCTAGCTGCTGAGTGAGTTCAGAGCTGGGGATTGGACTCCATTGGAAAACTGTGTGTACTCCAGTTGCTCAGTTGGTGAACTAAGTTCACACTGGAAGATATCCCGTCACCAAGTCACCCTTTATTTACACATGAACAGTTCCTGACAATAGGACTGCCTTATTCAGGGTCAGGTACCGCTCATCCTTCCATGTCAGCCAGGGCTCCCTGATTGGATCAGATTAACAGCCCCAATTGGGGAACCCATATTCTGTGACGGCCAGTTGGCTGACCTTATTATAGTTGGGATGTTCACAAGTTTTGAACCATCATTGACATAGCAATAATATAATAATGTAGGTTCAGTGATCGGAAATTACTAGCTCTGCAGTCTGATAGCGATAACCTGAACTGCCTGCTGTTCTGTTTTTTATTATTATTGCCTATAACATTGCTGTTGCTGCCTGGCCACAGTGCACATCAAGTCGATTTGGAATGTTCCTTTGTTTGCTTGCAATAAGATGAGAACAGGGTAAATAATATCACACAGCCAGCACACTGACGAGGGACCAGAAATATGTCCACAGAACTACAAATGCACAATGCTCGTCTGACTATCAACCCCAAACAGACATAACAGCCTCAGTGACTCACAACTGAAATCAAGCCTTCTTTAAACCAGCCCCTGCCTCATATATATTGAATGGAATGGCTTAAAACAGAAGCATCTGTTGAATCACACACGTTGGTAATTAATGGTTGCTTCAGGTCTCACTTTCCCTGCAGCCTATAATTGCTTTGAATATAAAATGTATTTACACTTTCCCTCGTGTGGGGGAGTGACAGAAAATCTAGTTTGATGCGTATTCCCCTGAGTTTAAATATTGTCAGGAATCCATTGAGGAAACAGACTCCATAGAAACTTGTAAAAGGCGAATGAGATGTATATTTCAAAAAGAAAATTTGCAGTGCACTGGGGAAGGAGCTAGAGACTGAGAGTACTCAAAAGCTCATTCGAAAAACCAGGACAGGTTTGATCAGGGTAAAAGGCTTTCCTCAGTATCTTCAGACTCGGTGGTAATTTCCACATAGGTGGCAGATAATAGGACAATCATTTCGGACTGAGCTGCAGCGAGATTTCTTTGCTTAGAGCGTCTGGATTTCTCAATCATAGGGGTTTGTGAATGTTCCACTACTGAGCACAATTAAGGTTGAGTTGATATGTTCTGACCCCTCAAAATTGAGGGATTTGGGTTTTGGGAGGTGGGAGAAGTGGAATTTGGGAGATGATTAGCCAAGATAATAGCGAATAGGGGAGCGGGTTCAATAAACCAAATTAACTAGCAATTCTCCTATCATTTCTGTTATTTCAGCCTCCATCTTTTTTGTGAAACTTCTTCCCTCAATAATTAAAACCAATCCTTTCACTGGGGCAGCACGGTGGCTCAGTGGTTAGCACTGCTGCCTCACAGCGCCAGGGACCCAGGTTCGATTCCAGCCTTAAGTGACTATCTGTGTGGAGTTTGCACATCCTCCCTGTGTCTGCGTGGGTTTCTTCTGGGTGTTCCAGTTTCCTCCCACAGTCCAAAGATGTACAGGTTCGGTGAATTGGTCATGCTAAATTGCCCGTGGTGTTAGGTGCATTAGTTAGGAGTAAATATAGGGTAGGGGAATGGATCTGGATGGGTTACTCTTCAGATGGGTTTGTGTGGACTTGTTGGGCCGAAGGGCCTATTTCAATACTGTAGGGAATCTAATCTGGAAGTGAAAACACTATATTCTATTAACTTTCACCATCAATCACCTCTGTCCTCTTCCACTTTGTCTCTCTTCAGATACTGGTGCTGTGATTGACAGATAACAACACCTTGGATAGAATCTTTTTCTCGTTAGCTCTGAATGCTGTGTTTCTGGAGAGAGGGCAGTGGTGGAACATCTGGACAGGCACATCTGGACAACAAAGGAAAGAAAGCTGTATTTTTTCCATTTGCCTTTAAAAATTGCACAAAGTAGAGTTTTCAATCAAAACAAAAAGAACAGGAATTGATTGCAGAGTCTTTTCCATTATCTGATTTCTCTTTCTCATGAAAAATCTTTTAGGAAGGGAAAAGGAATAAAAAGCAGATGTTTCATCTGTCACGAGATGTAGGTTAGTGAGAATTGCTGGAGTGCAATGGCAGAGGAACGACATACGATCAGGAATGTGCCACAGAAGATGTATTAAATTAGTCAGACCTTTTTAAACGATTTGTCAAGGTTAAGTGTGGCGAACCTGGAATCAGTGTGGTTTAAATCCATCTCCACTTCAACCAGTGATTGATTGTGTCATGCCACTGACTGTGTGCATGTGTGTGCGTGTCTGTGTATGTGCTTGTGTGTGTGTCTGTGTATGTGTGAGCGTCTATGTGTGTGTGTCTGTGAGTGTGTGTGTCTCTGTGTGTCTCTGTATGTGTGTGTGTCTGTGAGTGTGTCTTTGTATGTGTGTGTGTGCATGTGAGTGTGTGTGTTACTGTGAGCGTGTATCTGTCTACATGTGTGTGTCTGTGAGTGTGTGTGTCTGTGTATGTGTGTGTGTCTGTGTGTCTCTATGTGTATCTGTGAGTGTGTGTCTGTGTATGTGTGTGTGAGCGTCTATGTGCGTGCAATCATCTATGTATATGTGCATGTATCTGTTTGTGTGTGTGTGTGTGAGAGAGTGAGTGTGTACCTGTCCGTTTGTGTTTATGCCAATGTGTGTGTTTATGTGTATGCGCACCTCTGTGTGTGGATACATATTGTATGTATGTGCATGAAACATAGTCAGCTTGCGTATCTGTAGATGTGTATATGCCTACATAAATATCTAAGTATATGTGTGTATACATGACTTTATTTTGCTGGTACCAAATTTTGTCCATTCTTTATGTTCTCTCCCAGTTTAAATTATTTAAAGATGGGGTGCTGGGTCTGGGTGGGATGCACTTCGGAGGGTCAGTGCAAACTTGATGGGCTGAATGGCCTCTTTCTGCAATGTATCGATTCTGTTTTCTTATTCCTCCTTTTTTGCCTTTGTCACAAGTAAACCCATTATTCATGGGAGGTATTTTTACAGTATAGAGAGAGTGACATTTTAAAATCACAGCAAGGGATGCAAGTACAGAGACTGAAATGTGTTCTATTCGCTGTCAGCATTGAACGCTACTACCTCAGGGATTGAACAGGGAAAGGTGAAGTTCAAAGTTTGTTTAACGTTGGTCTGAGTAAAGTCACTGAGCATAGTCTGAAACTCATTACTGCAGAAGAGGAAGTTTTTCTTTCTTTGTGTTTTCTCCGACCATGTCCCCTGGTATTCAGCTAATTGGTGCCAGTATGGCTTGCGTGCTGCTAAGGGGATTATGTCAGCTTGTTTGGGCCCATTTACTGATATCTCTCTGTTTCGCCTGGTTGCTTTGTATAATGTGTTGGCTGCGGGCATGCCTGATAGAAGTTCTGTCTGGAAGATTCCCAACCTTTGCTGCTGTGAGTGAAAGTAAGGAGCTAAGCTGCATCCTAGTATTTAAGACCCTCCTTTAAAACAACCCCTCCTCAGATTTTCAGTCACCTGCAGAGTTAAGGCCTGTGGAATTCAGGCCTGTCATGACCTTTAGTGTTGGCACTGTTGAGGTTCTAGCATGGGGCATTGACAGAACAGTCACATGGGCATTTTGCAAGTGGGCAGGAAAGTGGGTCAAACTTTTCGGACCTCATAGGTCTGGACAGGTGTTCATCTATCCAAGGTTACTGCAAGGCCTACATTTCCAGGATTCAGATCAGGCCTTCCTGACCATTTCCTGGTGCTGCAGACCTGAGAGCTCTGCAATGGTTACCGTTGGAGCAACCTTGGCTTTTCCAAGTGTTGGGAGGTTGACTCGGGCTGGCTCGAGGGATTCTGCCCCAGATAGAGAGCCTGTCATTACTGCTCAGTGCTTGGGAAATGATTTGGAAATGGAGTACAGTCAACAGAGATGTGGAAATACTGAGCAGTCGAAGGACAAAGAGTGTGATATCAGAATTCAGAAGAATGCTGTCCCCATGCCTATTTCTTTGACTGAGCCCAGGGGTTTATTTGGCTGAAAGTGATGAAGAAGTAGTCAGTAGTGAGTCTTATCAAGACGAGGACTCAAAACCACAACACAACACACCTGGAAAAGCATGAAATGATTCACTTTGGAAGGTCAAATTTGAATGTAGATTATACAGTTAAAGGCAGGATTCTTGGCAATGTGGAGGAACAGAGGGATCTTGGGATCCATGTCTGTAGATCCCTCAAAGTTGCCACCCAAGTCGATAGGGTTGTTAAGAAGACATATGATGTGTTGGCTTTCATTAGCAGGGGGGATTATATTTAATAAATACGAGGTTATGCTGCAGCTCTGTAAAGCCCTGGTTAGACCTCACTTGGAATATTGTGTTCAGTTCTGGTCACCTCGTTATAGGAAGGATGTGGGAGATTTAGACAGGGTGCAGAGGAGATTTACCAGGATGCTGCCTGGACTGGAGGGCATGCCTTATGAAGAAAGGTTGAGGGAGCTAGGGCTTTTCTCACTGGAGTGAAGAAGGATGAGAGGTGACTTGATAGAGGTGTACAAGATGCTGAGAGGCATAGATTAGATTAGATGAGATTCCTTTTTAGTGTGGAAACAGGCCCTTCGGCCCAACCAATCCACATCAACCCTCCGAAGAGTAACTCACCCAGACCCATCTCCCTCTGACTAATGCACCTAACACTATGGGCAATTTAGCATGGCCAATTCACCTAACCTGCACATCTTTGGACTGTGGGAGGAAACTGGAGCAAACCCACGCAGACACGGGGAAAATGAGCAAACTCCACACAGACAGTTGCCCAAGGCTGGAATCGAACCTGGGATCCTGGTGCTGTGAGCCACTATGCCGCCCCATAGATAGAGCGGATAGCCAGAGACCTTTTCCCAGGGTGTAAATGTCTGTCACGAGGGGGTGTAATTTTAAGGCGATTGGAGAAAGGTTTAGGGGAGATGTTGGGGGACAATTCTTTACGCAGAGAGTGGTGGGTGCATGGAATGCACTGCCAGTGGTGGTAGTAGAGTCAGGTACATTAGGGACATTTAAGCGACTCTTGGATAGGCACATGGATGATACTAAAATGAAGAATATGTAGGTTAGTTTGATCTTAGAGTAGGATAAAAGGTTAGCACAACATCGAGGGCCAAAGGGCCTGTACGGTGCTGTTCTGTTCTATGTTCGTCCAAACTCTAGTGGAACCAAGACCAGCCTACACCTCTAAATGCCCACTTGTTTCAGTTATCCACTGAGTAAACCTCCTCTGAACCACCTCCAATACACCTCATCATTCTTCCTTAAGTGAGGAGACTAAAACTACACATGGTATTTGAGACATGGTCACACCAATGCCTTGTTTCAGTGAAGCACTTCATTCTTCCTTTTATGTTTAATTCCTTTTATAATAAAGATTAGGCATTCCATTAGCCTTCTTAATCACTTGCTGTACTGTATTCTAACCCATTGTGACTGATCATCTAGATCCCTCTGTAACCAAGAATTCTGCACACGTTCACTATTGAAATAATACTCTGCCTTTTCTATTATTCTGCCAAAGTGAACAACTTCACATTATACTCCATTTGTCAGATTTTTGTCCACTCACTTAACCAATATATCGGACTGTGTCGTGGTATGTCATCTTCAGTAACATACGTTCCTGTCTATCTTTGTCTCATCTGTATACTTAGCCATAATGCCTTCGATGCCCTCATCGAAGTCATTGAGGTAGATGGTTCAAAAGTTGAGAGCCCATTACAGAACCCTGGAAAAACCCCACTTATCACATTCTGTTGATTTGTAAAAGATCCATTCTTCAGGGCTCATGCCCGAAACGTCGATTCTCCTGTTCCTTGGATGCTGCCTGACCTGCTGCGCCTTTCCAGCAACACATTTTCAGCTCTGATCTCCAGCATCTGCAGTCCTCACTTTCTCCATCATTTATCCATCCTAGTGTGGTGTCTCCTCTGCCAAAAGCTCTTAAGCTACTCAATAAACCTTTAGGTGAACTTTAACAAATGCCCGCAGTGACGTCTCAGAGCACTCCACCAATAAGTTCCCCTCCCCTTGAGTTTTACCTCGCGCCCTGTGCAAGATTTATTCTCACAGCTGCCCAAGGAGGACATCGCACTCACTTGCCAAGACTCACCTTTTCTCTTCAGGAATCCGAAACGTCGATTTTGCCTGTCCTCGGATGCTGCCTGAATTGCTGTGCTCTTCCAGCAGCACTGATCCAGAATCTGGTTTCCAGCATCTGCAGTCATTGTTTTTACCTCACCTTTTCTCTTCATCACTTCCTTCCTGAATCAAAGGGTTAATTTTTGTTACTTTCCAGTCTGGTGGGACCTTTCTACAATCTAGTGCATTTTGGAAAATCCATACCAATGCGTCCACTAAAACTCCATCATGACGTCCAAACATTAGGAAACATCTGCCCTTTGAATCTAGAAATGAATCCCTGTTCTCTTCTCAGTAGGCAGTCGTTGCTGGGTGGTGAGGGTTTCAAGGGAAATGGGTACAGATTTGAGGGATAGATCAGTCATGGTTCAACAGAACAAGAGGATATGCTCAGGGGGCTGAATGGCCTGTCCTGTTTCTGTGATTACTGATCCCAGTCGATATTTGCTTTCGCAGGGAGGGGCACAGCCGACAGATGGCTGGCTGTCTTTTATGACCATCGTTTGTTTTGATTGTGCAGTCACTGGGAAACACAATGGTGTCCCCCTCATTAAACAGGTTTAGTCAAAGAAATTCAAGCCGCTCTTGCAGTAAGCAGATAAACAAAAGGTTAATGAACAGTTGCCAAACAGACGCTGATACAGCGGGCACTTAATACATAACCACACAGACGTACATGCACACACACACACAAACCCCCACCCAACCACACCGATACACAGATACACACACACAAAATCACACTGAGACAAACACACATACAACCACATGCATGCAACCACACACACACTCACTGACACACACTGACAGGGAGGGCAAGGTAAAAGCTCAGGGGCAAAAACATCACTGGTGTTCGGGATGGTGAATGTTTTTGTTCTGATACACAGTCGCTAAAGTTATCACATTTGGACGTCCTTACAATATGGTGACAGTGGATTTTTTTGGCCTGTCACATCCTGCCCCAATTTCAGAAAAGCCAACATCAGTTCTTGAAAGCAAAACAATGCCACCAATCCCCCTGCTTTCAAACAACAGGAAGTAAAGTGAAGAAATAGAGAAGATCGAGGAAGATGATAAAGACTTTCAATAAAGTGATAACTTTGGCAATCTCAAGATGTCCAGGGAGATTTTGCAGCCAATGCAGTATTATTGAACTGTAATCTCACTGTTAGAATGTCAGTAACAAAACAGTCAATTCGAGCCCAGCAGGTTCCCACTAACAGCAACTCAATAATGGCCAAATAATTTGTTTCTTTAGCGATGTTGGTTGAGAGATTAACATCGGTCAGGGCACAGGGGGAGTTTGCCTATCCTTCTTTGAAAGCGCACCATGCGGTCTTTAACATTGTGATGAAATCCATTTCCTGTGGATCTAATAGTACACGGGAAGGCCACACGCCCTGCGAATGTAACATTCACAGAACATGCAGTTCTAAGAATTGCTGGAGAATGCAACAGGCAATTTTATGCAGCAATTATGGAGAGCTTATTGCAAGGTTTTCAATTGGGCACTCAGGAGGCACAGATGAACATTTGAAAAGATTGCAGACAGGGACTGAAAGTCAGTGACTTGTGAATGAGATAAGAGTGCCGACTTTACATTAGAATCCTGATTTTTAGCAGGGAAGATACCTGAAGTACGCAAGTTCAGTGCAGGGGCTAGCAAAGTCCCAAGAGCAGTGTGCTGTTAGAAAGCAGGTCATCACGCAAGCAAAAATTTCATCCATTGACTCCACCTACACTTCTTATTGGCTTGGGGAAGGCAGCCAGCATCATCAAAGACCCCTCCCCCTCTGGTTATAATCTCTTCTGGCCTCTTCCGTCAGGCAGAAGATACAAAAGCTTAAACACACAGAACAACAGGTTCAAGAACAGCTTCTTCCCTGTAATTAGTGGACACCTCAAATTTTGAATCTAATGTTAGTATTGCTCTTTGTGCTCCAGCTGTAACATGGCATTCCTTGCTCCGTTCTACCTCTCTGTTGCCCTTTGTATGGTATGATCGGTTTGTACTGCACACAAATCAAAACTTTTCACCATACATGTGACCAGAATACATCAAATCAAAAATCTAAGAGTTATTAAACAGCAAAATTAGGAAAAGTACTGGAAAGTGGGTGTCACTAATAGATGAATACAGCTGAGAGTGGGGGGTTGGAAAACCTGAAGCAATACTTGTTTCAAGCAGCTGAACGAAATGTGAGCTCAGGGAAAAACGTAGGAAAGATCTGGCTTGGTGAAGCTAGCTGTCAGCACAAAGCTGGAGCTGTGTTTGTGAAGAAGCACTGGAATGCAGCTTTCACAGTCCATAGGAACATTGGCACAGGAATGGAGGGTGATTAATGAGAGTAGGAGCACTCATTGAGACAGTTTTGCCACAGATTTTCAAGGCAACAGTGAAGACTCCACAAAAGCCCACCCTCAGTTTGTTACAGTCCCATATAGGATATACCAAACATTCAGCTCCCAGGAAGAGGAGCTAATTTATTAACCCCTCTCCTACCTTTAGGTTAGCTGCTACATAAAGGTGGATAAATCCCCAGGACCTGATCAGGTGTACCCTAGAACTCTGTGGGAAGCTAGGGAAGTGATTGCTGGGCCCCTTGCTGAGATATTTGCATCATCGATAGTCACAGGTGAGATACCGGAAAAATGGAGGTTGGCTAACGTGGTGCCACTGTTTAAGAAGGGCGGTAAGGACAAGCCAGGGAACTATAGACCAGTGAGCCTGACCTCGGTGGTGGGCAAGTTGTTGGAGGGAATGCTGAGGGACAGGATGTACGTGTATTTGGAAAGGCAAGGACTGATTAGGGATAGTCAACATGGCTTGGTGCATGGGAAAACATGTCTCACAAATTTGATTGAGTTTTTTGAAGAAGTAACAAAGAGGATTGATAAGGGCAGAGCAGTAGATGTGATCTGTATGGACTTCAGTAAGGCGTTCGACAAGATTCCCCATGGGAGACTGATTAGCAAGGTTAGATCTCATGGAATACAGGGAGAACTAGCCATTTGGATACAGAACTGGCTCAAAGGTAGAAGACAGAGGGTGGTGTTAAGCGGTTGTTTTTCAGACTGGAGGCCTGTGACCAGTGGAGTGCCACAAGATTCGGTGCTGGGTCCTCTACGTTTTGTCATTTACATAAATGATTTGGATACGAGCATAAGAGGTATAGTTAGTAAGTTTGTAGATGACACCAAAAGTTGAGGTGTAGTGGACAGCGAAGAAGGTTACCTCAGATTACAACAAGATCTTGACCAGATGGGCCAATGGGCTGAGAAGTGGCAGATGGAGTTTAATTCAGATAAATGCAAGGTGCTGCATTTTGGGAAAGCAAATCTTAGCAGGACTTATACACTTAATGGTAAGGTCCCAGGGAGTGTTGCTGAACAAAGAGACCTTGGAGTACAGGTTCATAGCTCCTTGAAAGTGGAGTCGCGGGTAGATAGGATAGTGAAGAAGGCATTTGGTATGCTTTATTTTATTGGTCAGAGTATTGAGTACAGGAATTGGGAGGTCATGTTGCGGCTGTACTGGGCATTGGTTAGGCCACTGTTGGAATATTGCGTGCAATTCTGGTCTCCTTCCTATCGGAAAGATATTGCGAAACTTAAAAGGGTTCAGAAAAGATTTACAAGAATATTGCCAGGGTTGGAGGATTTGAGCTACAGAGAGAGGCTGAACAGGCTGGGGGATTATTTTCCCTGGAGCGTCGAGGGCTGAGGGGTGACCTTATGGAGGTTTACAAAATTATGAGGGGCATGGATAGGATAAATAGACAAAGTGTATTCCCTGGGGTCGGGGAGTCCAGAACTAGAGGGCATAGGTTTAGGGTGAGAGGGGAAAGATATAAAAGAGACCTAAAGGGCAACCTTTTCACACAGAGGGTGTTACGGGTATGGAATGAGCTGCCAGAGGAAGTGGTCGAGGCTGGTTCAATCGCAACATTTAAAAGGCGTTTGGATGGGTATATGAAGAGGAAGGGTTTGGAGGGATACTGGCCCGGTGCTGGCAGGTGGGACTAGATTGGTTTGGGATATCTGCTCGGCATAGATAGTTTGGACCGAAGGGTCTGTTTCCATGCTGTACATCTCTATGACTCTATGACTCTATAACAAGATTAATTTAGACCTTCTTTTGCGGACATCTTTCTCCCAGACCTGGATGAATATGTGTTTTTAATGGAGCCAATTTAACTAAGTGTTCTTGAATTAACAAAGAGCAAACTTATGAACTTGGGGCGGGCATTGTGGCTCTGTGGTTAGCATTGCGGCCTCACGGCGCCAGGGACCTGGGTTCAAACCCTGCCTCGGGCAACTGGCTGTGTGGAGTTTTCACATTCTCCTTGTGTCTGCGTGGGTTTCCTCTGGGGTCTCTAGTTTCCTTCCACAATCCAAAGATGTGCAGTTTAGGTGAATTGGCCACGCTAAATTGCCCATAGTGTTAGGTGCATTTGTCAGGGGTAAATATTGGGTAGGGGAATGAGTCTGGATGGGTTACTCTTCGGAAGGTCAGTGTGGACTTGTTGGGCCGAATGGCCTGTTTCCGTACTGTAGGGATTCTACTCTAGCAAAACAAATATTACAAATAAGAGTGTAATCAATAAAGATAAAATAGTTTTTAAAAAATGGCTTCTGACCTATTCACAAAGAGCCGATAATAGGGTTATTACAGTGAGGTTACTGGTAAGGTTAATATTGATGTTTGAACATTCAGTCTCAAGATTGTTAGTTTTGCAAATTGTGTTGCTCCAATTCCTTCTGAGTGTGACTGAATTTGAGCATTCAGGGTGAGAGAGTGTCTTTTTATCACTTGTTTCCTTTTTGTCTGGCTTGCTAGTTAACTGATTTCAAGCACTCAGAGTGAGACACACCCTTTCCCTGCAACACAGGGGTGAGTAGGAACCAGTTCTTTGACTGCCACCTTCACAGCCCACTACTGCTGGAACCCAGGCCACAATACACAAGAACGCTTAATTTCACTAACAGAGACATGAAAGTGTCAGTCCCAATACTACATTCCAGCCAAGTTAAAATGAGCTTTTAACCCCTTCCCTTCTTTATTTCCAAAGGGAAAAAAAACACAAAATGTATCTATAGTTTGGGAAAAAATCCACAAACTGTGGCTTTTTGCTTAACAGGAGGATGTCAGCCTGTTTGTAGACACAAAGCATTAAAGTCAAGTCTGTTTTGACTTGCCTTGTCTCTGCTTTGAAGGATTGTTGTTTGAAGTTCCCCTCTGATCTTTAGCTGTGACATTGCATAGGCTCTCTCTCTCTTTCTCCAGACAGCCACTTATAATTACATTCTCAGCCATTTTGGGCTGTATCAGACACTCGTTCAAAAACACATTTGCAATTAAAAGTTAAACATGTCCATAGTACTTCAGGAATCTGCCCTTGGTCATAACAATTTCATTCGATCTTTAAACGACATTTGATAGGAGGAAATGCTGGAATGGTATTATCGCTGGATTCTTAATCCAGAAACATTAGTTAATGTTCTGATGGAATTCCTATCCAATAGAAATCTGTAATTAAGATTCTAAAAATGATCATGAATCGATTGTCAGGAAAAACCCATCAGGTGCACTAATGTCCTTTTTGGAAGGAAACTGCCATCCTTACCTGGTCTGGCCTACACATGACTCTGGACCCACAGCTATGTGGTTGACTCTGAAATGGCCTAACAAGCCATTTTTTCAATGCAGAGAGCAGTTTGTGTATGGAATGAACTTCCAGATGAAATGGTGGACATGGGTACCATTACAACATTTAGATAAGTGCATGAATATGAAAGATTTGGAGAGATATGAGCCAGGTAGCAGGCAGGTGGGGCTAGTTTAGTTTGGGATTATGGTCAGCATGGACTGGTTGGATCGAAGGGTCTGCTTCCATGCTGCATGACTCTATGACTCACAATTACTCCCTAGGCAATTAAGAACAACTGAGCCAATACCATCCTATTCACATGAATGAATGAAAAAGAAAATGACTGACTGTATCATAAATATTGAGGGGGAACTGCTCAGAAATCCACGGGATCTATCTTGTTGCCATACGTATTCAATGTTCAAAGTAGCTTCTTCAATCAGACTTTTACAAGTGTTTGCTACATGTTAACCCTGGCATTAGAAATAAGTTGCACACATATTTGTAGATTGCATTCTAACTCTTCAAGTGTGTGAAGTAAGGTCTCACTTGTTCGAGAGTGTGGGATTGTGTGGCTTGGCTCTTTTCGTCAGTCCCCTCTTGTCTCCTCTAAGTGGGGGTCGGTTCTCTTATTGTACCCTCCTGGTGCCGCAAATGCATGTAAGTATAATCTTACAAAAGAAAGAGAGATGCCTTTGGCTTGTTTATTGGAAATAATCAAACTCCAACATTTGTTTGCTTTCTTCATAGGATCTGCTGTGGAGGAATCATGTGTCTTTGTAAGTGAGAGAAAACCCAAGGCAATCTGAGGGATGTGGACAGAGAGAAAAGCCGGTGGAAGGAGGCACCCGTGCCAATGGACACGGGATTTCGTATTGAGCTCAGAGCCCATCGCTCCAGTGGAAAGGTGGAGAGCCCTTTCATGCGACCTCTGATAGAGCTAACCATGATGCAATGTCTACAGCCAATCAGGGAGCTCCCACTGCAACAAAGAGCAGGAAGCACTCAAACTCTGAGCATTGCAGATTCAAAGGCAATGATTCTAGCAAGTTATCATGGAGGCATCTTGCAGGCAGATATTGTCATCATCCTGATAGCTGATCCAAGGGACCATGCTGGCTCTCAAAAGGCTGTTGACCATGTGTGGATAGTTATCCCTGGGAGCTGCTAACCAAGGAGCTCTGTAGATTAGTGTCACACCCAGTATCAGTCCTCTGCTTTGACATGTTAGCTTGAATCTCAGCAGCACTATATACTCACTACCGTCATGTATGCTCTGATCTGCATAGAGAGAATGTTCTGTACTCCTTTCCTCTACAGAGTCAGTGAAGGACAAAATGGTAAAATACAACAACTGTCAGATTCTGGAGGCTCACAACCACATTTACTCCCTAGTTACTGGCAGTAGCCTCCTTGCCCTGCTCTGAGGCTGCAGGTTTGATCTCCTTTGTAAGGTGGAGACGGTGCCACCTTGTTCCTGGTGAGAGATGAGCGTGATGTAAGTAAAGAAACCTTGAAGGCTCTGCTCCTTCTCATCTTCACTTGTCTCACTCTGTTCTGCCCCTGCTCCATCTCACTCTCATACTGTCGAACAAAATGACTGGAAACTACAGCAACAATGATCGGGAACAAACAGTCCCCTATGGAACCCTTGAATCCTCCTGAACACAGAGGGACGCTCCCTTCAGTCTTGTAACTAATCTGTAACTGAAGAAGCAGTATCTATATATCTTTGTACCTAAGCTGGCACTGTAAATGGCGATTTATAAACATTTCACTGTTCTCATTTGAGTATCTGTAACAATAAAACTAATTCATTTCAATAAACTCAGTCAGAGCCAGTCAAAGTGAAGTGACAATTATTCAGCCGGAAATAATTGCTTGTCTCTTTTCCAAGTGACGAGTTGGTGGGAACTCCTTCCTGTTGCTGAAGGGCACCTGTGTGATGTTCAGAGAAGGCATTACAGAGGTCAATTCTAAATTAGCAGTGTGGTGGCAAACAGAGCATGATTTTTGCAACTCTCATACTGGCTGCTGACGTGACCACACTAACACATTCAACAAAATGGTGACTAACACAAGTCACATGGTACATAGTGCAAACCCCATTTTGTTACTAATATTGTGACAGGCATGTAGGAGTAAAATCTTGCCATACTAATATTACCATTACAAAGATTGTATCTGTTTGCTTTTGTACTTTTGAAAATTGCAGACCAAAACTAGAAAGAGCCATTTTACAACCAGTGTTTTAAAGGATTGCTACATACAAACTGATCCTTGAGGCAAGAAATGTACAAATAACTGTTTGGGCAAGCAGAAATTGAAATGGCTGCAGATGAATTGGATGGCTGTGTGTACAGGATTTTTTGTAAAACATGAATTAGTCGATGGACTGATAACCATGTGATTGGCCCTCAGATAACTGAGCACCTTTGTGACTGGGAACAAGACATAGAGAGAAAGTGTTTTGATCTCCAGCTAGCTCTCTGTTCTCTAAACCAATTTGAAATCTGAATAAAAATCAGTTCATCTTTCCTTCAGCAGTTGTTGAAAGCTGTGACTTCTAATGAATAAGTCCAAGAATGTTTATAAGTGAATATTTTTTATTCATTTGTGGGACTTGGCTGTCACTGGCTGGCCAGCATTGATAGCCCATCCCTTATTGTCCTTGAGAAAGTGGTGGTGAGCTGCCTTCTTGAATCGCTGCAATCCATTTGCTGTGGGTTGACCCTCCCATGTGAGTAGGGTGGGATTCCAGGATTTTGACCCAAAAACTGTGAAGGAATGGTGGCATATTTCCAAGTCAGGGTGGTGAGCGGCTTGTAGGGGAACCGGCAGGTGGTGGTATTCCCAAGTACTTGTTGCCCTTGTGCTTTTAGGTGGAAGTGGTTGTGGGTTCGGAAGGTGCTGCCTGAGGATCTTTGGTGAGTTTTTGCAGTGTACCTTGTAGATAGTATACACTGCTGCTACTGAACATTGATGGTGGAGGGATTGAATGTTTGTAGCTTTGGTGCTAATCAAGCAGGTTGCTTTGTTCTGGATGGCGTCAAGCTTCTTGAGAGTTATTGGAGCTGCACCCATCCTGGCAAATGGGGAGTATTCCATCACACTCCTGACTTATGCCTTGCGGATGGTGGAGAGAATTTGGGTATCAGGAGGTGAGTTAGTCGCCGAGTCTCTGACCTGCTCTTGTAGCCAGTGTTTATGTGGTGAGTCTAGTTGAGTTTCTGGTCAATGGTAACCCCAAGGATGTTGACAATGGGGGATTCAGTGATGGTAATACCGTTGAGTAGCAAGAGGCAGTGGTTAGAGTGTCTCTTATTGATGATGGTCATTGCCTGGCATTTGTGTGGCGCAAACATTACTTGCCACTTGTTGGCCCAAGTCTGGATATTGTTCAGATCTTGTTGCATGTGAGCACGGACTGCTTCAGTATCTGAGGAGTTGCTGAACACTCTGCAATCATCAGTGAACATCCCACCTTGTGTCCCCTGCCATCCAGTAAAAGTATCTGGAGAAAGACAATTGGAAGTAATGTTCAGACCAGCGTAAGTATCATAAAAAAACATAAGTATCATAAGGAACAATGCTTGCTCTGTGCTTTCATTGTCTGATTATAATAACATAGTTTTCAGAATCAACTGTGCTTTGGATAGATTTTATGCATGAAATGTATTCTGCTTTTCTTTTATAAACAAACCATTAAAGAGGGGGTTGGGGACAGGGAGAGAGAATGAGAGAGAGAGAGAGAAAAAACTACACATAATGATTTTGACAAGCATTAAATGAGGCATAATTTCCTAAATGGAAAAAGACAAATTAGCTATTTGAGACAAAATGTTTTCATTTTAATTTAAATTTCAGCAGATCCTTTCAGCACCAACTCTGCCACATCTTACTCAATGTGACACGAGAGTGGCGAACTGTGACTGAAGAAATCAGAACGCAGTTTGGTTGAGTGCCAGTGAGTCTCTTTGAACTGATGTTTGGAAAATTAAACTGTGTGCCTTCATCAGTTTTGTACAGAAAATATTACTCAGCAGCTTTGCAGATTGTATATTTCTCCAGCATTTTCATCTCGTTCTAAACGAAACTGAACAGAAAGAACAAGAGACGAAACAAACGGGAAAAAAGAAGATTGAACCATACAGGATGAGAACGGGGTTTAATGGAACGTGGTAATGAAGGGATGGTCTTGAATGGTTTCTGTGAAAGAATATGGATGTCAATTACAGCAAAATGCACCCAGAGGTCAGGTACAATACAATCTGTTCCACAGCACACTCATAGTTGCCAGTCTATGGAAGCCCTATTGAAACATAATATCTGAAATAACTCCACAGGGATCAGTAACTCGTCACTGAGTCACCCTTTATGTAGGCATGCACAGTATGTGACACTGCTCCAGATAGCTCAAAGCTGACTTCAGGAATGAGTAGAACCCCTGACAGTCCTGCTTATATCTGTCAGCCAGGGCTCCCTGATTGGACCAGTTTATCAGCCCGAATTCTGAGGCCCACTTCGTTCCAATAATTACAATATCATCTTTAATTCCCACAGCAGCGGTCATGGGATATTGAATACAAGTCACTGGTGAAGAGTAGAACACAACAGAGACACGCGTAGAAGAAGCTGGAGGCTGATGAATTACCCGACCTCCCTATAGCACAATCTCTTCATCCTTATTCACAATTCACTAGACCACTATGAAGGAGCAGAGTTGTGCTGGCCTTCTCAATAAACCTGAAGAATCTTGGGATGCTTTGCCACATTAAAAGGTGCCATAGAAATGCAGACTGTTGTTCCTGTAAAAATTACTTAGTTAATCCTGTAAAATTACAATCAATGAGAACATTTACATGCAAATAAATCACATCATGAAGCAGATGAAGTGACTTACATTTTGTAAAGAGTGCAGAGTTATCTCACAGCAACTCAACATTGCTTGGCTTGCTGATGAACAATTTACTTTGAAGATTAGTGTCTAAGTTTTGTCAAATCAGGCCAATGTTCTTCAGATGGTGACTAGTTAATAGATTTAGACAAACAGTCCATTTGGCAGATCAGCACATTGGTGCTGGCCATGTTTACTGAACTTGCATAACTGAGCTCCAAGATTGATCAGGTCTCTCACTTTCTCCTGGGACTATTTTATTTCTGGGATATTGGAGTAGTGAAAAACATTCTAACCATAATTCTTGGATCTTCTGTTCCTGGAAAAATCCATTTCTATTGTTTGAAGTCATGTATGGCAGACAAATAAATTCGATCAGTACCTAAACACAGTCACGATGTGCTGAGCTTCCCTGTCAATGTAGTGAAGGATAGTTCAGATCACTTTGTCTTGGAACGCTCCATCTTCCCACATGAAAACCCCTCTGACCACACGTTCTTAAGGGAATGCTCCACATGTAACACCCTCAAAATCCAAAGGGAAGGGTGATGGTGAATCCTGTAGGATAGAGAGCCAGAGTCACAGATGTACAGCATAGAAACAGACCTTGCAGTCCAACTTGTATATGCCAACCAGATATTCTAAATTTATCTAGTCCCACCTGCCAGCACCCGACCCATATCCCTCTAAACTCTTCCTATTCATATCCCCATCCAGATGCCTTTTAAATGTTGTAATTGTAACAGCCTCCACTACTTCCTCTAGTAGCTCATTTCATACATGTACCACCCTCTGTGTGAAAAAGTTACCCCTCAAGTCCTTTTAAAATCTTTTCCCTCTCACCATAAGCCTATACCCTTTATTTTTGGACTCCCCTATCCGGAGTAAAAGACCTTGGCTATTCACTCGATGCATGCCCCTCATGATTTTATAAACCTCAATAAAGGTCACCCCTCAGCCTCCGACACTACAGGGAAAACAGCCCCAGCCTGTTCAGCCTTTCTCTACAGCCCAAACCCTCCAACCCTGGCAACATCCCCTCGTTCCCTGAGGCAGAAGGTCTCATGTTTGAAAATTCCAAACAGGCAACTGAGATGTACTTGGCAGATGGCAAGAAGTGTTCACCCCCAACTGATGCTTTCTGCACTCCAGAATCTCCTTCTGCACATAGTACTCCAGCTGGCTGTAATGGGAGGAACACCATTGCTCACCTCTTTCCAGAATGTTCTTTTGCACAGAACTTAATCCATAAAATTTGTAAAAAAATACAATTCAGTACATTTCATCTTGAACATTATAGGATTCACAAAATAAAATGAAAGCAGGCTCCACTCAATTGTCACAGCCTAGTGGTATTATTATTAGATTATTAATATCAGCCAATGGACCTGGGCTCGAATCCCCTCACGGCAGAGGGTGAAATTTGAATTCAATAAAGAAAGAAATTTAGAAATTTACTGATGACCATGAAATCATCGTCAATTGTTGGAAAAACCCATCGAATGTCCTTCAGGAAATCTGCCCATCCTTACCTGGTCTGGCCTACATGTGACTCAACTGCAATATGAAATGGCCCTAGCAAGCCACACAGTTCAAAGGCAAGTTTGGATGGGCAATTAATGCTGGCCAGCCAGCACCGCCCATGAGTGAATTTTTGTTAAAATTAAGCATATTTTGGAAGGGTGAATTTTGAGCTCTCTATGATCTGAGGGAAATAAAATGTGTCTATATTTCCCTTTAACATATTGGTGTTGGTACATAACCTGAGTTCATACATCATGGAAACAGATCCTTCGGTCCAACTCATCCATGCCGACCAGGTTTCCAATGCTAAACCAGCCCCATTTTCCTACGTTTGGCCTACATCCCTCTGAACCTTTCCTATTCATAGAGGCATAGAATACCTCTGCCAAGGAGAAACTCCTGGCCAAATCCATGTAAGTTGTGAAAAGGAGAACTGCCTAAGGAGATGATCATTTGTCTTGGAGCTACAATGGCCAGACCAGCAGAGCACTCAACCTTAACAAAAGAAGTCTGGATGTTCTCTGGCTGAAGACTCCATTGAAAAAGAGACCAAGTTGTGAGAGGAGTGATCCACCTGCCAAATGGTATTGTTCTAATCTGTGTGGCAGTGGTGTGACAAAAGCGGGGGGGGGGGGAGATGAGGTGGGGGTGGGGGTGGGGGAAGATGGGAGGAAAAAAAAACAGAGCCACCTCCACTTTCCGCAGGGCAACTCCTTTTGCCCAAAGTCACATGACTCCAGGATTGTTGACACAACCTGAAAACACCATGTTATCTTGGCTTGGGTTGATGACAAAAGCAGGAGAAATAAAAGGAGATGAAATGGGCCACAGCTAATGCAGGCTAATTAATTCATGAGCTCTGAGAAAGGGTTATGGGACCCAAACGTTAACGGCAAAGATTCCAGCAAGCTCTTGCTACAGTGGGGACTCCGCGTAAGTTCATAGAAGCCATAGATTAGTTACAAAACAGGAGGACGACATTCAGCCCATGATAGCTGTCTGCAGAAGCAAAAATCTAGCTCGTTCACATCCACATCCCGTTTCCATAGCCCCACTCCTTTTCTCCGACCTTTTCCACATTTGCCCAATTTTCTTTTAAAATTCCAGTATAGCTTTTGGATTTTGAAGCTTGTTGTGGAAGGGCAGCATGGTGGCTCAGCGGTTAGACCTGCTGCCTTACACCAGCAGAGACCTAGGTTCAATTCCAGCTTTGGGCGACTAAGTGGAGTTTGCACATTTGCCCTGTGTCTGCGTGGGTTTCCTGTGGGTGCTTTGATTTCCTCCCTCAGTCTAAAGATATGCAAGTTAGGTAAATTGGCCACACTAAATTGCCTGTAGTGTTCAGGGATGTGTAGGTTAGATGCATTAGTCAGGGGAAATATGGAGTAATAGGGTCGGGGAATGGGTCTGGGTGGGATACTCTTCAGAGGGTCGGTGTTGACCTGTTGGGCCAAAATGGCCTGTTTCCACACTGTAGGGATTCTATAACATTTGTTCTTTGTTTGTATGGCTCCCTGAAATTTTTCTTTTTAAAATGATGGATCATAAGTGAAACATTGTTTTTGGATCAAGCAGAGTGATGATGTATCAGTTTACTCATTAAATACACAAAATACGACCCGCAAAAAAGAGCAGAGCTCACAACATTCATAAGCATTTTGCAACCACACAATCAATTCTAATATATCAACACAATATTAGCAGTCTTCTCAATATTTCAGCAAACATTGAGAAAGACCCAATTGTGATGGAGGTTTGCCAATACAGAAAGACAACAGATCCAGTAGTTAGAGAAGTATTTGGTCATGAAAGAAATAAAGATTCCTTTTTATTTACTCTGCTTTTACAGTTCTAGTCATTTGAATTTGAGCTTCTGGCTTCCTCTAAAAAGTAAATAGTGTGGCTTTCAAGAAGCTTTATTCAAACGCCTTTTGACATTTCTCTTTACCTGATATCATGGGACGTAAATGTTACAGGGAAAGCCAACATCTATTTTCACCCATGGCTGAAAAAGGTCACTGAGCGACCTTCTTGAATCAGTTCAGTCCTTAAAAGTGAAGGTACACCTGGGGCAGGGTGAGACAAGGGGTTCCAGATCCTGGCCCAGTGATGGTGAATAACACTGATATAACTCCAAGTCAGGATGGTGTGCAGCTCAGAAGGGAGCATACAATCAATCAATCAGTGTTAACATGACGGGTTGAGTGACTTACCGCTGATTATTCCAGCCTGTGAATCCTGAGATTAAGACAGAACAGTTTTTCTCATTTGTTTCCAACTGTGCCAAATCCTACAGATACAATGGAAAAGTACGCGCAGATCCAATAGATGAGATGCCTGCTATGAATAGTTTGGGAATTTTCCTTCACCCTCACTTGTACCACTAGGGGTCAAACATTTGATCTGCACACGCATGTTCTTACAGCACATATGCCTTGCCATTTTGTCACGGGTCCTGTTTAGTCCCTTGCTTCTGGTGTTGGAGGATGGGAACAGGTTGTACAGATATGGGATTCTGGAACATTGCACAATAAAAATCAGTTTACATTTGGCGGATGAGCTTAAGAAATCGTGGTCTCCCACAGACCACATTGACTATTCGTCTGGCATCATTCCATAAAATTAGCACCAATGTCCTGTCTCTCGGAAGACTTAGTATGTCTTAGCTCTCCTGACATACAAAACATTGAACAGTGCAGCACAGGAATGGGACCTTCAACCCAAGATGTTGTGCCGATAGGCTTTAAGAAATCAATTTCCTTCTAAGCTTTTCATATTTTTTGATTCAGTCAGTACTGGCAAAGTTGGAACCTCCTGCTGTTACTACCATAATATTGTCACATCTCAGAATTTAGCCTAAATATCTTCCCATCCTGTTCAGATGTAGAATGTCTTCTTGGTAAGGTCCCACCTTCCCCAGAAACAGACCGAGTGATCAGGAATTGGAAACCTTACCTCTCACACCAACTCCTTATCTACACATGGATTCATTCCATCGTCTATTCTGGTATTTAATGGCACATGGCACGGAGTAATCTAGAAATTGCAACCTTTGAAGTGCTGCTTTTCAAACGGAGTTCCTTAAATTCTCAGTGCACGACCAGATCCCTCTTTCTACCAAAATCTTTGCTACCAAAATAAACCACAACCTCTGACAATTCATCATCCCGCATCAGAAAACCTTGCAGCCATTCAGTGGTATTCTTGAAACTGACCTCAGGGAGACCACACACCATTTGGAGTGGCATCTGCAGCCACAGTAATGCCCATCAGTATGACCTACTGTTGAATCCCTTACTAACATGGTTGTCAATGACAGTTGGCCCAACCTCGGTCTCCGACTGCATTCCCAGAGGAATTGAACGGCTCACTAATTGACAAACAAAACGTTCTTAGGCAACGTGCACACGCCTCCCAGTCTGCTTCACCATGATACTGGTTCTCTGTCCACTCCTGCCAGTCTGGTGCACTGTGACACTGACTCACCGCACACTCTTCCCACTCTGCTTCACTGCGATCCTGAAAACACCACACACCTCCCAGTCTGCTGCACCGCAATACTAATCAACAGCACACTCCTCCCAGTCTGTTTCACAGTGATACTGACTCACTGCACAATCCTCCCAGTCTGTTTCACAGTGATACTGACTCACTGCACAATCCTCCCAGTCTGTTTCACAGTGATACTGACTCACTGCGCACTCCTCCCAGTCTGTTTCACAGTGATACTGACTCACTGCGCACTCCTCCCAGTCTGTTTCACAGGGATACTGACTCACTGCGCACTCCTCCCTGTCTGTTTCACAGGGATACTGACTCACTGCGCACTCCTCCCAGTCTGTTTCACAGTGATACTGACTCACTGCACAATCCTCCCAGTCTGTTTCACAGGGATACTGACTCACTGCACAATCCTCCCAGTTTGTTTCAAAGTGATAATGACTCACTGAGCACTCAGAGTGATACTGAGTCAATGCACCCTCCCAGTCTGTTTCACAGGGATACTGACCTCCTGCACACTCTGGATTAGTGGTGTTGGAAGAGCACAGCAGTTTAGGCAGCATCCAAGGAGAAGTGAAATCGACGTTTCGGGCAAAAGCCCTTCATCAGAAATAAAGACAGAGAGCCTGAAGCGTGGAGAGATAAGCTAGAGGAGGGTGGGGGTGAGGAGAAAGTAGCATAGAGTACAATGGGTGAGTGGGGGAGGGGATGAAGGTGATAGGTGAGGGAGGAGAGGGTGGAGTGGAAAGGTGGAAAGGAGATAGGACAAGTCCGGACAAGTCATGGGGACAGTGCTGAGCTGGAAGTTTGGAACTAGGGTGAGATGGGGTAAGGGGAAATGAGGAAACTGTTGAAGTCCACATTGATGCCCTGGGGTTGAAGTGTTCCGAGGTGGAAGATGAAGCGTTCTTCCTCCAGGCGTCTGGTGGTGAGGGAGCGCGGTGAAGGAGGCCCAGGACCTCCATGTCCTCGGCAGAGTGGAAGAGAGAGTTGAAATGTTGGGCCACGGGGCGGTGTGGTTGATTGGTGCGGGTGTCCCGGAGATGTTCCCTAAAGCGCTCTGTGAGGAGGGGCCCAGTCTCCCCAATGTAGAGGAGACCGCATTGGGAGCAACAGATACAATAAATGATATTAGTGGATGTGCAGGTAAAACTTTGATGGATGTGGAAGGCTCCTTTAGGGCCTTGGATAGAGGTGAGGGAGGAGGTGTGGGCGCTGGTTTTACACTTCCTGCGGTGGCAGGGGAAAGTGCCAGGATGGGAGGGTGGGTTGTAGGGGGGCGTGGACCTGACCAGGTAGTCACGGAGGGAACGGTCTTTGCGGAAGGCGGAAAGGGGTGGGGAGGGAAATATATCCCTGGTGGTGGGGTCTGTTTGGAGGTGGCGGAAATGTCGGCGGATGATTTGGTTTATGCAAAGGTTGGTAGGGTGGAAGGTGAGCACCAGGGGCGTTCCGTCATTGTTACGGTTGGAGGGGTGGGGTCTGAGGGCAGAGGTGCGGGATGTAGACGAGATGCATTGGAGGGCATCTTTAACCACATGGGAAGGGAAATGGCGGTCTCTAAAGAAGGAGGCCATCTGGTGTGTTCTGTGGTGAAACTGGTCCTCCTGGGAGCAGATACGGTGGTGGAATTGGGAATATGGGATTGCATTTTTGCAAGAGGTAGGGTGGGAAGAGGTGTAATCCAGGGAGCTGTGTGTGTCGGTGGGTTTGTAAAAAATGTCAGTGTCAAGACGGCCTTCATTAATAGAGATGGAGAGGTCCAGAACTGCACACTAATCCCAGTCAACTTCAGTGATGTGACTCACTGCATACTCCTCCCAGTCTGTTTCACAGTAATAATAACCCACTCCACACACCTCCCAATCTGTATTACGTGATACTGACTCACCGCACACTCCTCCCAGTCTGTTTCACAGGGACACTGACTCACTGCACACATCTCCCAGTCTATTTCACAGTGGTACTGACCCACTGCACACTCCTCCCTGTCCGTTTCACAGTGATACTGATTCACTGCATACAAGATGATTAGGGGTTTAGATAGGGTTGACCATGAGAACCTTTTTCCACGTATGGAGTCAGCTATTACGAGGGGTCATAGCATTAAATTAAGGGGTGGTAGGTATAGGACAGATGTTAGGGGTAGATTCTTTACTCAGCGAGTCGTGAGTTCATGGGATGCCCTGCCAGTAGCAGTGGTGGACTCTCCCTCTTTATGGGCATTTAAACAGGCATTGGATAGGCATATGGAGGATAGTGGGCAAGTGTAGGTTAGGTGGGCTTGGATCGGCGCAACATCGAGGGCCAAAGGGCCTGTACTGCGCTGTATTTTTCTATGTTCTATGTTCTAAGCTTCACTGCGTTCTTGTCTCACTACAGACTCCATCCAGTCTGTTTCACAGTGATACTGACTCACCACACACTCCTCCCAGTGATACTGACTCACCGCACGCTCCTCCCAGTCTGTTTCACAGTGATACTGACTCACTGCACATTCCTCCCTGTTTTTATCAGGGATACTGACCCACCGCACACCTTCCAGTATGCTTCACAGCGTTGTTGTCTCACTACAGACTCCACCCATTCAGCTTCACAGTGATAGTGATCCATTGCACTCCTCGCACTGAGTTTCCCAGCAATACTGTTCCACAACACACTCCTCCCAGTCTGTTTCACAGGGATACTGACTCACTGCACACTCCTCCCAGTCTGTTTCACAGTGATACTGACTCACCGCACACTCCTCCCAGTCTGTTTCACAGTCATACTGACTCACTGCACACTCCTCCCTGTCTGTTTCACAGTGATACTGACTCACTGCACATTCCTCCCAGTCTGCTTCATAGGGATACTGACTCACTGCACACTCCTCCCAGTCTGTTTCACAGGAATACTGACTCACCTCACATTCCTCCCTGTTTTTATCAGGTATACTGACCCACCGCACACATTCCAGTATGCTTCACAGCATTGTGGTCTCACTACAGACTCCACCCAGTCTGTTTCACAGTGATACTGACCCATTGCACTCCTTCCAGTGTGTTTCCCAGCAATACTGTTCCACAACACACTCCTTCCAGTCTGTTTTCAGTGATACTGACCCACTCCTCCCTGACTCACACAGTAATATTGACCCACTGGACAAGCATCATTGCAGTAAGCTTCACTGCGTTCTTGTCTCACTACAGACTCTTCCCAATACGTTTCACAGTGATACAGACTCACCGCACACTCCTCCTAGTCTGTTTCACAGGGATACTGACTCACTGCACACTCCTCCCAGTCTGTTTCAGTGATACTGACTCACCACACACACCTCCCAGTCTGTTTCACAGTGATACTGATTCACTGCACACTCCTCCCAGTCTGCTTCACAGTGATACTACCTCACCGCACACTCCTCCCAGTCTGTTTCACAGGGATACTGACTCACTGCACACTCCTCCCTGTGTGTTTCACAGGGATACTGACTCACCGCACATTCCTCCCTGTTTTTATCAGGGATACTGACCCACCGCACACCTTCCAGTATGCTTCACAGCATTGTTGTCTCACTACAGACTCCACCCATTCAGCTTCACAGTGATACTGACCCATTGCACTCCTCCCAGTGTGTTTCCCAGCAATACTGTTCCACAACACACTCCTTCCTGTCTGTTTTCAGTGATACTGACCCACGGCACACTCCTCCCTGACTCACACATTAATATTGACCCACTGGAGAAGCGTCATTGCAGTAAGCTTCACTGCGTTCTTGTCTCACTACAGACTCTTCCCAATACGTTTCACAGGGATACTGACTCACTGCAAACTCCTCCCAGTCTGTTTCACAGGGATACTGACTCACTGCACACTCCTCCCAGTCTGTTTCACAGGGATACTGACTCACTGCACACTCCTCCCAGTCTGTTTCACAGGGATACTGACTCACTGCACACTCCTCCCAGTCTGTTTCACAGGGATACTGATTCACTGCACACTCCTCCCAGTCCGTTTCACAGGGATACTGACTCACTGCACACTCCTCCCAGTCTGTTTCACAGGGATACTGATTCACTGCACACTCCTCCCAGTCCGTTTCACAGGGTTACTGACTCACTGCACACTCCTCCCAGTCTGCTTCATAGGGATACTGACTCACTGCACACTCCTCCCAGTCTGTTTCACAGGGATACTGACTCACTGCACACTCCTCCCAGTCTGTTTCACAGTGATACTGACTCACCGCACACTCCTCCTAGTCTGTTTCACAGGGATACTGACTCACTGCACGCTCCTCCCAGTCTGTTTCAGTGATACTGACTCACCGCACACTCCTCCCAGTCTGTTTCACAGGGATACTGACTCACTGCACACTCCTCCCAGTCTGTTTCACAGGGATACTGACTCACTGCACACTCCTCCCAGTCTGTTTCACAGGGATACTGATTCACTGCACACTCCTCCCAGTCCGTTTCACAGGGATACTGACTCACTGCACACTCCTCCCAGTCTGTTTCACAGGGATACTGATTCACTGCACACTCCTCCCAGTCCGTTTCACAGGGTTACTGACTCACTGCACACTCCTCCCAGTCTGCTTCATAGGGATACTGACTCACTGCACACTCCTCCCAGTCTGTTTCACAGGGATACTGACTCACTGCACACTCCTCCCAGTCTGTTTCACAGTGATACTGACTCACCGCACACTCCTCCTAGTCTGTTTCACAGGGATACTGACTCACTGCACGCTCCTCCCAGTCTGTTTCAGTGATACTGACTCACCGCACACTCCTCCCAGTCTGTTTCACAGTGATACTGACTCACTGCACACTCCTCCCAGTCTGTTTCACAGCGATACTGACTCACCGCACACTCCTCCCAGTCTGTTTCACAGTGATACTGACTCACCGCACTCTCCTCCCAGTCTGTTTCACAGGGATACTGACTCACTGCACACTCCTCCCTGTCTGTTTCACAGGGATACTGACTCACTGCACACTCCTCCCTGTCTGTTTCACAGCGATACTGACTCACTGCACACTCCTCCCTGTCTGTTTCACTGGGATACTGACTCACTGCACACTCCTCCCAGTCCGTTTCACAGGGGTACTGACTCACTGCACACTCCTCCCAGTCTGTTTCAGTGATACTGACTCAACGCACACTCCTCCCAGTCTGTTTCACAGTGATACTGACTCACCGCACACTCCTCCCAGTCTGTTTCACAGTGATACTGACTCACCGCACACTCCTCCCAGTCTGTTTCACAGGGATACTGACTCACTGCACACTCCTCCCTGTCTGTTTCACAGCGATACTGACTCACTGCACACTCCTCCCTGTCTGTTTCACTGGGATACTGACTCACTGCACACTCCTCCCAGTCCGTTTCACAGGGAAACTGACTCACTGCACACTCCTCCCAGTCTGTTTCACAGGGATACTGACTCACTGCACACTCCTCCCAGTCCGTTTCACAGGGTTACTGACTCACTGCACACTCCTCCCAGTCTGCTTCATAGGGATACTGACTCACTGCACACTCCTCCCAGTCTGTTTCACAGGGATACTGACTCACTGCACACTCCTCCCAGTCTGTTTCACAGTGATACTGACTCACCGCACACTCCTCCTAGTCTGTTTCACAGGGATACTGACTCACTGCACGCTCCTCCCAGTCTGTTTCACAGTGATACTGACTCACTGCACACTCCTCCCAGTCTGTTTCACAGCGATACTGACTCACCGCACACTCCTCCCAGTCTGTTTCACAGTGATACTGACTCACCGCACTCTCCTCCCAGTCTGTTTCACAGGGATACTGACTCACTGCACACTCCTCCCTGTCTGTTTCACAGGGATACTGACTCACTGCACACTCCTCCCTGTCTGTTTCACTGGGATACTGACTCACTGCACACTCCTCCCAGTCCGTTTCACAGGGGTACTGACTCACTGCACACTCCTCCCAGTCTGTTTCAGTGATACTGACTCAACGCACACTCCTCCCAGTCTGTTTCACAGTGATACTGACTCACTGCACACTCCTCCCAGTCTGTTTCACAGCGATACTGACTCACTGCACACTCCTCCCAGTCCGTTTCACAGGGGTACTGACTCACCGCACACTCCTCCCAGTCTGTTTCACAGGGATACTGATTCACTGTACACTCCTCCCAGTCCGTTTCACAGGGATACTGACTCACTGCACACTCCTCCCAGTCTGCTTCACAGGGATACTGACTCACCGCACATTCCTCTCTGTTTTTATCAGGGATACTGACCCACCGCACACCTTCCAGTATGCTTCACAGCATTGTTGTCTCACTACAGACTCCACCCAGTCTGTTTCACAGTGATACTGACCCATTGCACTCCTCCCAGTGTGTTTCCCAGCAATACTGTTCCACAACACACCCCTTCCAGTCTGTTTTCAGTGACACTGACCCACGGCACACTCCTCCCTGACTCACACAGTAATATTGACCCACTGGACAAGCGTCATTGCAGTAAGCTTCACTGCGTTCTTGTCTCACTACAGACTCTTCCCAATACGTTTCACAGAGATACTGACTCACCGCACACTCCTCCCAGTCTGTTTCACAGGGATACTGACTCACTGCACACTCCTCCCAGTCTGTTTCACAGTGATACTGACTCACCGCACACTCCTCCCAGTCTGTTTCACAGTGATACTGACTCACCGCACACTCCTCCCAGTCTGTTTCAAAGTGACACTGACTCACTGCACGCTCCTCCCAGTCTGTTTCACAGTGATACTGACTCACTGCACGCTCCTCCCAGTCTGTTTCACAGGGATACTGACTCACTGCACACTCCTTCCAGTCTGTTTCACAGGGATACTGACTCACCGCACACTCCTCCCAGTCTGTTTCAAAGTGACACTGACTCACTGCACGCTCCTCCCAGCCTGTTTCACAGTGATACTGACTCACTGCACGCTCCTCCCAGTCTGTTTCACAGGGATACTGACTCACTGCACACTCCTGCCAGTCTGTTTCCCATTGATACTGACTCACTGCACGCTCCTCCCAGTCTGTTTCACAGTGATACTGACTCACTGCACGCTCCTCCCAGTCTGTTTCACAGTGATACTGACTCACTGCACGCTCCTCCCAGTCTGTTTCACAGCGATACTGACTCACTGCACACTCCTCCCTGTCTGTTTCACTGGGATACTGACTCACTGCACACTCCTCCCAGTCCGTTTCACAGGGGTACTGACTCACTGCACACTCCTCCCAGTCTGTTTCAGTGATACTGACTCAACGCACACTCCTCCCAGTCTGTTTCACAGTGATACTGACTCACTGCACACTCCTCCCAGTCTGTTTCACAGCGATACTGACTCACCGCACACTCCTCCCAGTCTGTTTCACAGTGATACTGACTCACCGCACACTCCTCCCAGTCTGTTTCACAGGGATACTGACTCACTGCACACTCCTCCCTGTCTGTTTCACTGGGATACTGACTCACTGCACACTCCTCCCAGTCCGTTTCACAGGGGTACTGACTCACTGCACACTCCTCCCAGTCTGTTTCACAGGGATACTGATTCACTGTACACTCCTCCCAGTCCGTTTCACAGGGATACTGACTCACTGCACACTCCTCCCAGTCTGCTTCACAGGGATACTGACTCACCGCACATTCCTCTCTGTTTTTATCAGGGATACTGACCCACCGCACACCTTCCAGTATGCTTCACAGCATTGTTGTCTCACTACAGACTCCACCCAGTCTGTTTCACAGTGATACTGACCCATTGCACTCCTCCCAGTGTGTTTCCCAGCAATACTGTTCCACAACACACTCCTTCCAGTCTGTTTTCAGTGACACTGACCCACGGCACACTCCTCCCTGACTCACACAGTAATATTGACCCACTGGACAAGCGTCATTGCAGTAAGCTTCACTGCGTTCTTGTCTCACTACAGACTCTTCCCAATACGTTTCACAGAGATACTGACTCACCGCACACTCCTCCCAGTCTGTTTCACAGGGATACTGACTCACTGCACACTCCTCCCAGTCTGTTTCACAGTGATACTGACTCACCGCACACTCCTCCCAGTCTGTTTCAAAGTGACACTGACTCACTGCACGCTCCTCCCAGTCTGTTTCACAGTGATACTGACTCACTGCACGCTCCTCCCAGTCTGTTTCACAGGGATACTGACTCACTGCACACTCCTTCCAGTCTGTTTCACAGGGATACTGACTCACCGCACACTCCTCCCAGTCTGTTTCAAAGTGACACTGACTCACTGCACGCTCCTCCCAGCCTGTTTCACAGTGATACTGACTCACTGCACACTCCTGCCAGTCTGTTTCCCATTGATACTGACTCACTGCACGCTCCTCCCAGTCTGTTTCACAGGGATACTGACTCACTGCACACTCCTGCCAGTCTGTTTCCCATTGATACTGACTCACTGCACGCTCCTCCCAGTCTGTTTCACAGTGATACTGACTCACTGCACGCTCCTCCCAGTCTGTTTCACAGGGATACTGACTCACCGCACACTCCTCCCAGTCTGTTTCAAAGTGACAGGGATACTGACTCACTGCACACTCCTGCCAGTCTGTTTCCCATTGATACTGACTCACTGCACGCTCCTCCCTGTCTGTTTCACAGTGATACTGACTCACTGCACGCTCCTCCCAGTCTGTTTCACAGTGATACTGACTCACTGCACGCTCCTCCCAGTCTGTTTCACAGGGATACTGACTCACTGCACACTCCTCCCAGTCTGTTTCACAGGGATACTGACTCACCGCACACTCCTCCCAGTCTGTTTCACAGGGATACTGACTCACCGCACACTCCTCCCAGTCTGTTTCAAAGTGACAGGGATACTGACTCACTGCACACTCCTGCCAGTCTGTTTCCCATTGATACTGACTCACTGCACGCTCCTCCCAGTCTGTTTCACAGTGATACTGACTCACCGCACGCTCCTCCCAGTCTGTTTCACAGTGATACTGACTCACCGCACGCTCCTCCCAGTCTGTTTCACAGGGATACTGACTCACCGCACGCTCCTCCCAGTCTGTTTCACAGGGATACTGACTCACCGCACGCTCCTCCCAGTCTGTTTCACAGGGATACTGACTCACCGCACGCTCCTCCCAGTCTGTTTCACAGGGATACTGACTCACCGCACGCTCCTCCCAGTCTGTTTCACAGGGATACTGACTCACCGCACACTCCTCCCAGTCTGTTTCAAAGTGACACTGACTCACTGCACGCTCCTCCCAGTCTGTTTCACAGGGATACTGACTCACTGCACACTCCTGCCAGTCTGTTTCCCATTGATACTGACTCACTGCACACTCCACCCAGTCTGTTTCACAGGGATACTGACCCATTGCACTCCTCCCAGTGTGTTTCCCAGCAATACTGTTCCACAACACACTCCTTCCTGTCTGTTTTCAGTGATACTGACCCACTGCACACTCCTCCCTGACTCACACAGTAATATTGACCCACTAGACAAGCATCATTGCAGTAAGCTTCACTGCGTTCTTGTCTCACTACAGACTCTTCCCAATACGTTTCACAGAGCTACTGACTCACTGCAAACTCCTATCCATATGCTACTTAAAGGTCACCAAAGATTCTGACTCTGCCACTCCCACAGGCAGCGCATTCCATGCCCCCACTACTCTCTGGGTAAAGAACCCACTCCTGACATCTCCCCTATACCTTCCACCCTTCACCTTAAATTTATGTCCCCTTGTAACACTCTGTTGCACCCGGGGAAAAAGTTTACTCTACTCTATCTATCCCCTGATCATCTTATAAACCTCTATCAAGTCACCCCTCATCCTTCGCCATTCCAATGAGAAAAGGCCTAGCACTGTCAACCTATCCTCGTACGACCTATTCTCCATTCCAGGCAACATCCTGGTAAATCTTCTCTGCACCCTCTCCAAAGCTTCCACATCTTTCCTAAAGTGAGGCGACCAGAACTGCACACAGTACTCCAAATGTGGCCTAACCAAAGTCCTGTACAGTTGCAACATCACTTCACGACTCTTGAATTCAATCCCTCTGCTAATGAACGCTAATACGCCATAGGCCTTCTTACAAGCTCTATCCACCTGAGTGGCAACTTTCAAAGATCTATGAACATAGACCCCAAGATCCCTCTGTTCCTCCACCTCACTAAGAACCCTACCGTTAACCCTGTATTCTGCATTCTTATTTGTCTTTCCTAAATGGACAACCTCACACTTGGCAGGGTTGAACTCCATCTGCCACTCCTCAGCCCAGCTCTGCATCATATCTAAGTCTCTTTGCAGCCGACAACAGCCCTCCTCACTATCCACAACTCCACCAATCTGCGTATCATCTGCAAATTTACTGACCCACCCTTCGACTCCCTCTTCCAAGTCATTAATAAAAATTACAAACAGCAGAGGACCCAGAACTGATCCCTGCGGAACTCCACTTGTAACTGGGCTCCAGGCTGAATATTTGCCATTTACCACCACTCTCTGACTTCGACCGGTTATCCAGTTTTCTATCCAATTGGCCAAATTTCCCTCTATCCCATGCCTCCTGACTTTCCACATAAGCCTACCATGGGGAACCTTATCAAATGCCTTACTAAAATCCATGTATACTACATCCACTGCTCTACCCTCATCCACATGCTTGGTCACCTCCTCAAAGAATTCAATAAGACTTGTAAGGCAAGACCTACCCTTCACAAATCCGTGCTGGCTGTCCCTAATCAAGCAGTGTCTTTCCAGATACTCATAAATCCTATCCCTCAGTACCCTTTCCATTACTTTGCCTACCACCGAAGTAAGACTAACTGGCCTGTAATTCCCGGGGTTATCCCTATTCCCTTTTTGAACAGGGGCACAACATTCGCCACTCTCCAGTCCCTGGTACCACCCCCGTTGACAGTGAAGACGAAAAGATCATTGCCAACGGTACTGCAATTTCCTCTCTTGCTTCCCACATAATCCTAGGATATATCCCATCAGGCCCGGGAGACTTGTCTATCCTCAAGTTGTTCAAAATGTCCAACACATCTTCCTTCCTAACAAGTATCTCCTCTAGCTTACCAGTCCGTTTCACACTCTCCTCTTCAACAATACGGTCCCTCTCGTTTGTAAATACTGAAGAAAAGTACTCATTTAAGACCTCTCCTATCTCTTCCGACTCAATACACAGTCTCCCACTATTGTCCTTAATCGGACCTACCCTCGTTCTCGTCATTCTCATGTTTCTCACATACGCATAAAATGCCTTTGGGTTATCCTTGATCCTATCCGCCAAAGATTTTTCATGCCCTCTCTTAGCTCTCCTAATCCCTTTCTTCAGGTCCCTTCTGGCTATCCTGTATCCCTCCACTGCTCTGTCTGAATCTTGTTTCCTCAACCTTATGTAAGCCTCCTTCTTCCTCTTTACAAGACATTCAACCTCCCTCATCAACCAAAGTTCCCTCACATGACCAGTTCTTTCCTGCCTGACAGGTACATACATATCAAGGACACGTCGTATATGTTCCTTGAAAAAGTTCCACATTTCCACGACATCCTTCCCTGACAGTGTATGCTCCCAACTTATGCTCCTCAGATCCTGTCTTACAGCATCGTAATTACCCTTCCCCCAATTGTAAAACCTACCCTGTTGCACGCATCTATCTCTCTCCATAACCAAGGTGAAAGTCACAGAATTGTGGTCACCATCACCAAAATGTTCACCCACTAACAAGCCCATCACTTGTCCCGGTTCATTACCGAGTACCAAATCCAATATGGCCTCACTTCTGGTCGGACAATCTACATACTGAGTTAGAAAAGCTTCCTGGACACACTGCGCAAACACCGCCCCATCCAATCTACTTGATCTAAAGAGCTTCCAATCAACATTTGGGAAGTTGAAATCGCCCATGACTACTACCCTGTGGCTTCTGCACCTTTCCAAAATCTGTTTCCCAATCTGTTTCTCCACATCTCTGCTGCTATTGGGGGGGCCTATAGTAAACACCCAACAAGGTGACTGCTCCTTTCCTATTTCTGACTTCAGCCCATACTACCTCCAGAGACAGATCCCCCTCGAACTGCCTTTCTGCAGCCGTTATACCATTTCTAATTAGCAACGCCACCCTCCCTCCTTTTTTACCACCCTCCCGAATCTTACTGAAACATCTGTAAACAGGAACCTCCAACAACCATTCCTGTCCCTCTTCTATCCACGTTTCAGTGATGGCCACAACACTGTAGTCCCAGGTACCGATCCACACCTTAAGTTCACCCACCTTATTTCTGATACTCATTGCGTTGAAGTATACACACTTGAACCCATCTCTGTGTCCGTAAGTATTTCCTGTCTGTGCTACCTTCTTCACAGGCTCCCTACATTCTTGGACATCCTGACAAACAGCTAGCCTACTTGCTGGACTACAAGTCCGGATCCCATCCCCCTGCCAAATTAGTTTAAACCCCCCCAAAGAGTGCTAGCAAACCTACCCCCCAGTATATTGGTGCCCTTCTGGTTCAGGTACAACCCGTCCTGCTTGTACAGGTCCCACCTTCCCCAGAATGCAGTCCAATTGTCCAAATACCTGAAGCCCTCCCTCCTACACCTTCCTTGCAGCCACGTGTTCAACTGCACTCCCTCCCTATTCCTTGCCTCACTGTCACGTGGCACCGGCAACAACGAGGAGTTGACGACTCTGTCTGTCCTAGCTTTTAGCTTACTCCTCCCTGACTTTCACAGTAATATTGACCCACTGGACAAGCATCATTGCAGTAAGCTTCACTGCGTTCTTGTCTCACTACAGACTCTTCCCAATACGTTTCACAGGGATACTGACCCACTGCACACTCCTCCCTGACTTTCACAGTAATATTGACCCACTGGACAAGCATCATTGCAGTAAGCTTCACTGCGTTCTTGTCTCACTACAGACTCTTCCCCATACGTTTCACAGGGATACTGACTCACTGCACACTCCTCCCAGTCGGTTTCACAGGGATACTGACTCACTGCATACTGACTCCTCCCAGTCTGTTTCACAGTGATACAGATTCACCGCACACTCCTCCCAGTCAGTTTCACAGGAAAACTGACTCACCGCACCCTCCTCCCAGTCCGTTTCACAGGGATACTGACTCACCGCACACTCCTCCCAGTCTGTTTCACAGGGATACTGACTCACCGCACGCTCCTCCCAGTCTGTTTCACAGTGATACTAACTCACTGCACAATCCTCCTCGTCTGTTTCACAGTGATACTGACTCACCGCACACTCCTCCCAGTCTGTTTCACAGGGATACTGACTCACTGCACACTCCTCCCAGTCTGTTTCACAGTGATACTGACTCACTACACACTCCTCCCAGTCTGTTTCACAGTGATACTGATTCACTGCACACTCCTCCCAGTCTGTTTCACAGGGATACTGACTCACTGCACACTCCTCCCAGTCTGTTTCACAGTGATACTGACTCACCGCACACTCCTCCCAGTCTGTTTCACAGTGATACTGATTCACTGCACACTCCTCCCAGTCTGTTTCACAGTGATACTGACCCACTTCACAATCCTCCCAGTCTGTTTCACAGTGATACTGATTCACTGCACACTCCTCCCAGTCTGTTTCACAGGGATACTGACTCACCGCACACTCCTCCCAATCTGTTTCACAGTGATACTGACTCACCGCACAATCCTTCCAGTCTGTTTCACAGTGATACTGACTCACTGCACACTCCTCCCAGTCTGTTTCACAGTGATACTGACTCACTGCACACTCCTCCCAGTCTGTTTCACAGTGATACTGACTCACTGCACACTCCTCCCAGTCTGTTTCACAGTGATACTGACTCACTGCACACCTCTCCCAGTCTGTTTCACAGTGATACTGATTCACTGCACACTCCTCCCAGTCTGTTTCACAGGGATACTGACTCACCGCATACTCCTCCCAATCTGTTTCACAGGGATACTGACTCATTGCACACTCCTCCCAGTCTGTTTCACAGGGATACTGACTCACCGCACACTCCTCCCAGTCTGTTTCACAGTGATACTGACTCACCGCACACTCCTCCCAGTCTGTTTCACAGTGATACTGACTCACCCCACACTCCTCCCAGTCCGTTTCACAGGGATACTGACTCACCCCACACTCCTCCCAGTCTGTTTCACAGGGATACTGGCTCACCCCACACTCCTCCCAGTCTGTTTCACAGGGATACTGACTCACCGCACACTCCTCCCAGTCTGTTTCACAGTGATACTGACTCACCCCACACTCCTCCCAGTCTGTTTCACAGGGATACTGACTCACCCCACACTCCTCCCAGTCTGTTTCACATGGATACTGTCTCATTGCACACTCCTCCCAGTCTGTTTCACAGGGATTCTGGATTAGTGGTGCTGGAAGAGCACAGCAATTCAGGCAGCATCCGAGGACAGGCAAAATCGACTTTTCGGGCAAAAGCCCTTCATCAGGAATAAAGGCAGAGAGCCTGAAGCATGGAGAGATAAGCTAGAGGAGGGTGGGGGTGGGGAGAGAGTAGCATAGAGTACAATAGGTCAGTGGGGAAGGAGATGAAGGTGATAGGTCAGGGAAGAGAGGGTGGAGTGGATAGGTGGAAAAGGAGCTGGGCAGGTCGGACAAGTCCGGACAAGTCGAGTTGCTGGAGGTTAGAAACTAGGATGAGGTGGGGGAAGGGGAAATGAGGAAACTGTTGAAATCCACATTGATGCCCTGGGGTTGAAGTGTTCCGAGGCGGAAGATGAGACGTTCTTCCCCCAGGCGTCTGGTGGTGAGGGAGCGGCGGTGGAGGAGGCCCAGCACCTCCATATCCTCGGCAGAGTGGGAGGGGGAGTTGAAATGTTGAGCTACTGGGCGATTTGGTTGATTGGTGCGGGTGTCTCGGAGATGTTCCCTAAAGCGCTCTGCTAGGAGGCGCCCAGTCTCTCCGATGTAGAGGAGACTGCATCGGGAGCAACGGATACAATAGATGATATTAGTGGATGTGCAGGTAAAACTTTGATGGATGTGGAAGGCTCCTTTAGGGCCCTGGATGGAGGTGAGGGAGGAGGTGTGGGCTCAGGTTTTACAGTTCCTGCGGTAGCAGGGGAAAGTGCCAGGATGGGAGGGTGTGTCGTAGGGGGGCGTGGACCTGACCAGGTAGTCACGGAGGGAACGGTCTTTGCGGAAGGCGGAGAGGGGTGGGGAGGGAAATATATCCCTGGTGGTGGGGTCTGTTTGGACGTGGCGGAAATGTCGGTGGATGATTTGGTTTATGCGAAGGTTGGTAGGGTAGAAGGTGAGCACCAGGGGCGTTCTGTCCTTGTTGCAGTTGGAGGGGTTGGGTCTGAGGGCGGAGGTGCGGGATGTGGATGAGATGCGTTGGAGGGCATCTTTAACCACGTGGGAAGGGAAATTGCGGTCTCTAAAGAAGGAGGCCATCTACTGACTCACCCCACACTCCTCCCAGTCTGTCTCACAGTGATACTGACTCACCCCACACTCCTCCCAGTCTGTTTCACAGGGATACTGACTCACCCCACACTCCTCCCAGTCTATTTCACAGGGATACTGACCCACTGCACACTCCTCCCCGTCCGTTTCACAGTGATACTGACTCACTGCATACAAGATGATTAGGGGTTTAGATAGGGTTAACCATGAGAACCTTTTTCCACTTATGGAGTCAGTTATTACGAGGGGTCATAGCTTTAAATTAAGGGGTGGTACGTATAGGACACATGTTAGGGGTAGATTCTTTACTCAGCGAGTCGTGAGTTCATGGAATGCCCTGCCAGTAGCAGTGGTGGACTCTCCCTCTTTATGGGCATTTAAACAGGCATTGGATAGGCATATGGAGGATAGTGGGCAAGTGTAGGTTAGGTGGGCTTGGATCGGCGCAACATCGAGGGCCAAAGGGCCTGTACTGCGCTGTATTTTTCTATGTTCTATGTTCTAAGCTTCACTGCGTTCTTGTCTCACTACAGACTCCATCCAGTCTGTTTCACAGTGATACTGACTCACCACACACTCCTCCCAGTAATACTGACTCACCGCACGCTCCTCCCAGTCTGTTTCACAGTGATACTGACTCACTGCACACTCCTCCCAGTCCGTTTCACAGTGATACTGACTCACTGCACACTCCTCCCAGTCTGTTTCACAGGGATACTGACTCACTGCACACTCCTCCCTGACTTTCACAGTAATATTGACCCACTGGACAAGCATCATTGCAGTAAGCTTCACTGCGTTCTTGTCTCACTACAGACTCTTCCCAATACGTTTCACAGGGATACTGACTCACTGCACACTCCTCCCAGTCTGTTTCACAGGGATACTGACCCACTGCACACTCCTCCCTGACTTTCACAGTAATGTTGACCCACTGGACAAGCATCATTGCAGTAAGCTTCACTGCGTTCTTGTCTCACTACAGACTCTTCCGAATACGTTTCACAGGGATACTGACTCACCGCACACTCCTCTCAGTCTGTTTCACAGTGATACTGACTCACTGCACACTCATCCCAGTCTGTTTCACAGTGATACTGATTCACCGCACACTCCTCCCAGTCTGTTTCACAGTGATACTGACTCACTGCACACTCCTCCCAGTCTGTTTCACAGTGATACTGACTCACTGCACACTCCTCCCAGTCTGTTTCACAGTGATACTGACTCACTGCACACTCCTCCCAGTCTGTTTCACAGTGATACTGACTCACCGCACACTCATCCCAGTCTGTTTCACAGTGATACTGACTCACCGCACACTCCTCTCAGTCTGTTTCACAGTGATACTGACTCACTGCACACTCATCCCAGTCTGTTTCACAGTGATACTGATTCACCGCACACTCCTCCCAGTCTGTTTCACAGTGATACTGACTCACTGCACACTCCTCCCAGTCTGTTTCACAGTGATACTGACTCACTGCACACTCCTCCCAGTCTGTTTCACAGTGATACTGACTCACTGCACACTCCTCCCAGTCTGTTTCACAGTGATACTGACTCACCGCACACTCATCCCAGTCTGTTTCACAGTGATACTGACTCACCGCACACTCATCCCAGTCTGTTTCACAGTGATACTGACTCACCGCACACTCCTCTCAGTCTGTTTCACAGTGATACTGACTCACTGCACACTCCTCCCAGTCTGTTTCACAGTGATACTGACTCACCGCACACTCATCCCAGTCTGTTTCACAGTGATACTGACTCACCGCACACTCCTCCCAGTCTGTTTCACAGTGATACTGATTCACCGCACACTCCTCCCAGTCTGTTTCACAGTGATACTGACTCACTGCACACTCCTCTCAGTCTGTTTCACAGTGATACTGACTCACTGCACACTCCTCCCAGTCTGTTTCACAGTGATACTGACTCACTGCACACTCCTCCCAGTCTGTTTCTCAGTGATACTGACTCACTGCACACTCATCCCAGTCTGTTTCACAGTGATACTGATTCACCGCACACTCCTCCCAGTCTGTTTCACAGTGATACTGACTCACTGCACACTCCTCCCAGTCTGTTTCACAGTGATACTGACTCACCGCACATTCCTCCCTGTTTTTATCAGGGATACTGACTCACTGCACATTCCTCCCTGTTTTTATCAGGGATACTGACCCACCGCACACCTTCCAGTATGCTTCACAGCATTGTTGTCTCACTACAGACTCCACCCATTCAGCTTCACAGTGATACTGACCCATTGCACTCCTCCCAGTGTGTTTCCCAGCAATACTGTTCCACAACACACTCCTCCCAGTCTGTTTCACAGTGATACTGACTCACTGCACACTCCTCCTGGTCCGTTTCACAGTGATACTGACTCACCTCACATTCCTCCCAGTCAACTTCACAGTGATACTGACTCACTGCGCACACCTCCCAATCTGTTTCTCAGTGATACTGACAAACTGCATGCTACTCTCATTCTGTTTCATAGTAATGTTGACACACCTCACACTCGTCCCACTCTGTATCAGCGATAATGTCTCACTGCACATTCCTCCTCATCTGCTTCAGTGAAACTGACCCACTGCACACTCCTCCCTGTCTGTTACACTGTCATCCTGACTCACTGCACACTTCTCCCTGTCTGTTACACTGTCATCCTGACTCACTGCACACTTCTCCCTGTCTGTTTCAGAGATGCTGACTCACTGAACACTCCTCCCAGACTGCTTCAAGTTGATAGAAGAATCCAAACAAAGACAACGAGTTCAGAATAAAAACTGGATTGATTTGGTTGCAATAGAGACAGAAGGATGTTTCATACAGACTGAAAGCAGTATAATTACATTGGGAGATAGTATGAAAGGTATGTGTTCTCACTCTGCATCAGACACTTACTGTGAAGCAGACATTCGACAGTCTGTCACTTGCTGTTTGAGATTACAGCTGTGAAACTGAGTTTGTGAACATTCCTCTTTCCCAGCGGTGAAACTGAGTTTGTGATCATTCCCCTATCCCAGCTATAAAACTGAATTTGTGATCAATCCCCTTTCCTAGCGGTGAAACTGAATTTCTGAGCATTCCCATTTCCCAGCAATGAAACTGAGAATGTGAGCATTCGCCTTTCCTCGCTGTAAAACTGAGTTTGTGATCAGGACCATTTCCCAGCTGTGAAACTGACTTTGTGAGCATTCCCCTTTTCCCAGCTGTAAAACTGAATTTATTGTCATTCCCCATTCCCAGCTGTAAAACCGGATTTCTTTGCATTCCCCTTCTCCAGCTTTGAAACTGAGTTTGAGAGCATTCCCGTTTCCCAGCTGTGAAACTGAGTTTCTGATCATTCCCGTTTGCAAACTCTGAAACGGAGTTTGTGAGCATTTCCCTTTCCCACGGTGAAACTGAGTTTGTGAGCACTCCCCCTTCCCAGCTGTGACATTGACTTTGTGTTCATTCCGCTTTCCCAGCGGTGAAACTGATTTTGCGGACATTCCCGTTTCCGAGCGATGAAACTGGGTTTGTGAGCATTCCCCTTTCCCAGTGGTGAAGCTGAGTTTGTGAGCATTCCCCTTTCCCAGCTGTGGAACTGAGTTTGTGAGCATTCCCCTTTCCCAGTTGTGAAACTGAGTTTTTGCACATTCCCCTTTCCCAGCTGTGAGCACTCCCCTTTCCCATCAGTGAAATTGAGATTGTGAGAATTCCCCTTTCCCGGCCGTGACACTGAGATTGCGATCATTCCATTTTCCCAGCGGTGAAATGGAGTTTGTGATCATTCCTGTTTCCGAGCGGTGAAACTGAGTTTGTGAGCATTCCCCTTTCCCAGCTGTGAAACTGAGTGTGTGATCATTCCCCTTCCCAGTTGTGAAACTGAGTTTATGATCATTCCCCTTTCCCAGTTTTGAAACAGAGTTGGTGAATATTCCCTTTTCCCAGCTGTGAAACTACATTTGTGAGCATACCATTTTCCATGCGGTGAAACTGAGTTTGTGATCATTCCCGTTTCCAAAATGTGAAACTGAGTTTGTGATCATTCCCCTTTCCCAGCTGTGAATTCGAGTTTGTGAGATTTCCCCTTTCCCAGCTGTGAAACTGAGTTTGAGATAATTCCCCTTTCCCAGCTGTGAAACTGATTTTGCGGACATTCCCCTTTAACAGCGGTGAAACTGGGTTTCTGAGCATTCCCCTTTCCCAGCTGTGAAACTGAGTTTGAGATAATTCCCCTTTCCCAGCTGTGAAACTGATTTTGTGATCATTCCCCTTCCCCAGTTGTGAAACTGAGATTATGATCATTCCCCATTCCCAATTGTGAAACTGAGCTTGTGATCATTCCCGTTTCCAAACTGTGAAACTGAGTTTGTTAATTTTCCCCAATGCCAGCTGTGAAACTGAGTTTGTGATCATTCCCCTTTTCCAGTTGGGAAACTGAGTTTGTGATCAGGCCACTTTCCCAGCTGTGAATCCTCGTTTGTGAGATTTCCCCTTTCCCAACTGTGAAACTGAGTTTATGATAATTCCTCTTTTCCGCGGTGAAACTAAGTTTGTGAGCATTCCTCATTCCCAGCTGTGAAACTGGTGTTGCGATCATTCCCGTTTCCGAGCGGTGAAACTGAGTTTGTGAGCATTACTCTTTCCCAACTTTGAAACTGAGTATGAGAGGATTCCCGTTTCCCAGTGGTGAAACTGAGTTTGTGAGAATTCCCCTTTCCCAGCTGTGAAACTGAGTTTGTGATCATTCCCCTTTCCCAGCTCTGAAACTGAGTTCATGAACATTCCCCTTTCCCAGCAGTGCAACCGAATTTGTGATCATTCCCTTTACCCAGCGCTGAAACTGAGTTTGTGAGAATTCCCCTTTCCCGCGGTGAAACTGAGTTTATGGTCATTTCCCTTTCCCAGCGCTGAAACTGAGTTTGTGAGAATTCCCCTTTCCCGCGGTGAAACTGAGTTTATGGTCATTTCCCTTTCCCAGCGGTGAAACTGAGTTTGTGAGAATTCCCCTTTCCCAGCTGTGAAACTGAGTTTGTGATCATTCCCCTTTCCCAGCTGTGAAACTGAGTTCATGAACATTCCCCTTTCCCAGCAGTGCAACCGAATTTGTGATCATTCCCTTTACCCAGCGCTGAAACTGAGTTTGTGAGAATTCCCCTTTCCCGCGGTGAAACTGAGTTTATGGTCATTCCCCTTTCCCAGCGGTGAAACTGAGTTTGTGAGCATTCCCCTTTCCAAGCTGTGAAAGTGAGTTTGGGAGCAGTTCCCTTTTCCATCAGTAAAACTAATGGAAATTTCCCCTGCTGGGAAATTGAGTTGGTGATTATTCCCCTTTCCCTGCTGTGAAACTGAGTTTGTGATCATTCCCTTTTCCCAGCTGTTAAACTGAGTTTGTGAGCATTCCCCTTTCCCAGTTGCGAAACTGAGTTTGTGAACATTCCCCTTTCCCAGTTGTGAAACTGAGTTTGTGAACATTCACCTTTCCCAGCTGTGAAACTGAGTTTGTGATCATTCCAGTTTCCGAGTAGTGAAACTGAGTTTATGATCATTCCCCTTTCCCAGTTTTGAAACTGAGTTCGTGTACATTCCCCTTTCAGAGCAGTGAAACTGAGTTTGTGAGCATACCCCTTTCCCAGTTGCGAGACTGAGTTTGTGAACATTACCCATTCCCAAATGTGAAACTGAGTTTGTGAGCACACCACTTTCCCAGCGGTGAAACTGAGTTTGTGATCATTCCCGTTTCCGAGCGGTGAAACTGAGTTGGTGAGCATTCCCCTTTCCCAGCTGTTAATTGAGATTGTGATCATTCCCCTTTCCCACCTCTAAAACTGAATTTGCGGTCATTCCTCTTTCCCAGCTGTGAAACTGAGTTTGTCAACATTCTCGTTTCCAAACTGTGAAACTGAGTTTGTGAGTATTCCCCAATCCCAGCTGTGAAACTGAGTTTGTGAGCATTCCCCTTTCCCATCTGAAACTCAGTTTTTTGATCATTCCCCTTTCCCAGTTGAGAAACTCAGTTTATGAACATTCGCCTTTCCCAGCTGTGAAACTGAGTTTGTGAGCATTCCCCTTTCCCAGTTGCAAAACTGATTTTGTGAACATTCCCCTTTCCCAGCTGTGAAACTGAGTTTGTGAGCACTCTCCTTTCCCAGTTGCAAAACTGATTTTGTGAACATTCCCCTTTCCCAGCTGTGAAACTGAGTTTGTGAGCATTCCCCTTTCCCAGTTGTGAAACTGAGTTTTTGCACATTCCCCTTTCCCAGCTGTGAGCACTCCCCTTTCCCATCAGTGAAATTGAGATTGTGAGAATTCCCCTTTCCCGGCCGTGACACTGAGATTGCGATCATTCCATTTTCCCAGCGGTGAAATGGAGTTTGTGATCATTCCTGTTTCCGAGCGGTGAAACTGAGTTTGTGAGCATTCCCCTTTCCCAGCTGTGAAACTGAGTGTGTGATCATTCCCCTTCCCAGTTGTGAAACTGAGTTTATGATCATTCCCCTTTCCCAGTTTTGAAACAGAGTTGGTGAATATTCCCTTTTCCCAGCTGTGAAACTACATTTGTGAGCATACCACTTTCCATGCGGTGAAACTGAGTTTGTGATCATTCCCGTTTCCAAAATGTGAAACTGAGTTTGTGATCATTCCCCTTTCCCAGCTGTGAATTCGAGTTTGTGAGATTTCCCCTTTCCCAGCTGTGAAACTGAGTTTGAGATAATTCCCCTTTCCCAGCTGTGAAACTGATTTTGCGGACATTCCCCTTTAACAGCGGTGAAACTGGGTTTCTGAGCATTCCCCTTTCCCAGCTGTGAAACTGAGTTTGAGATAATTCCCCTTTCCCAGCTGTGAAACTGAGATTATGATCATTCCCCATTCCCAATTGTGAAAATGAGCTTGTGATCATTCCCGTTTCCAAACTGTGAAACTGAGTTTGTTAATTTTCCCCAATGCCAGCTGTGAAACTGAGTTTGTGATCATTCCCCTTTTCCAGTTGGGAAACTGAGTTTGTGATCAGGCCACTTTCCCTGCTGTGAATCCTCGTTTGTGAGATTTCCCCTTTCCCAACTGTGAAACTGAGTTTATGATAATTCCTCTTTTCCGCGGTGAAACTAAGTTTGTGAGCATTCCTCATTCCCAGCTGTGAAACTGGTGTTGCGATCATTCCCGTTTCCGAGCGGTGAAACTGAGTTTGTGAGCATTACTCTTTCCCAACTTTGAAACTGAGTATGAGAGGATTCCCGTTTCCCAGTGGTGAAACTGAGTTTGTGAGAATTCCCCTTTCCCAGCTGTGAAACTGAGTTTGTGATCATTCCCCTTTCCCAGCTCTGAAACTGAGTTCATGAACATTCCCCTTTCCCAGCAGTGCAACCGAATTTGTGATCATTCCCTTTACCCAGCGCTGAAACTGAGTTTGTGAGAATTCCCCTTTCCCGCGGTGAAACTGAGTTTATGGTCATTTCCCTTTCCCAGCGCTGAAACTGAGTTTGTGAGAATTCCCCTTTCCCGCGGTGAAACTGAGTTTATGGTCATTCCCCTTTCCCAGCGGTGAAACTGAGTTTGTGAGCATTCCCCTTTCCAAGCTGTGAAAGTGAGTTTGGGAGCAGTTCCCTTTTCCATCAGTAAAACTAATGGAAATTTCCCCTGCTGGGAAATTGAGTTGGTGATTATTCCCCTTTCCCTGCTGTGAAACTGAGTTTGTGATCATTCCCTTTTCCCAGCTGTGAAACTGAGTTTGTGAGCATTCCCCTTTCCCAGTTGCGAAACTGAGTTTGTGAACATTCCCCTTTCCCAGTTGTGAAACTGAGTTTGTGAACATTCACCTTTCCCAGCTGTGAAACTGAGTTTGTGATCATTCCAGTTTCCGAGTAGTGAAACTGAGTTTATGATCATTCCCCTTTCCCAGTTTTGAAACTGAGTTCGTGTACATTCCCCTTTCAGAGCAGTGAAACTGAGTTTGTGAGCATACCCCTTTCCCAGTTGCGAGACTGAGTTTGTGAACATTACCCATTCCCAAATGTGAAACTGAGTTTGTGAGCACACCACTTTCCCAGCGGTGAAACTGAGTTTGTGATCATTCCCGTTTCCGAGCGGTGAAACTGAGTTGGTGAGCATTCCCCTTTCCCAGCTGTTAATTGAGATTGTGATCATTCCCCTTTCCCACCTCTAAAACTGAATTTGCGGTCATTCCTCTTTCCCAGCTGTGAAACTGAGTTTGTCAACATTCTCGTTTCCAAACTGTGAAACTGAGTTTGTGAGTATTCCCCAATCCCAGCTGTGAAACTGAGTTTGTGAGCATTCCCCTTTCCCATCTGAAACTCAGTTTTTTGATCATTCCCCTTTCCCAGTTGAGAGCTAAAAGCAGCAAGGAGGGGACATGAAAGGTCCTTAGTAGATAGGATTAGGGAAAACCCTAAGGCTTTCTATAGGTATGTTAGGAATAAAAGAATGACTAGGGTAGGAATAGGTCCAGTCAAGGATAGTAGGGGGAAGTTGCGTGTGGAGGCGGAAGAGATTGGGGAGACACTGAATGAATACTTTTCTTCAGTATTCACTCAGGAACAGGGCATTGTTGTCGATGAGAATACTGAGGCACAAATAAGTAGAATGGATGGCTTTGAGGTATGTAGAGAAGAGGTGTTGGAAATCCTGGAAAAGGTGAAAATAGATAAGTCCCCTGGGCCTGATGGCATTTATCCTAGGATTCTCTGGGAAGCAAGGGAGGAGATTGCAGAGCCATTGGCCTTGATTTTTATGTCCTCTTTGTCTACAGGAGTAGTCCCAGAAGACTGGAGGATAGCAAATGTGGTTCCCTTGTTCAAAAAGGGGAGTAGGGATAGCCCTAGTAACTATAGACCGGTGAGTCTCACTTCTGTTGTGGGCAAAGTCTTAGAGAGAATTGTAAGGGATAGGATTTATGCACATCTAGATAGGAATAATGTGATCAAGGATAGTCAGCATGGTTTTGTGAAGGGCAAGTCGTGCCTCACAAACCTTATTGAATTCTTTGAAAAGGTGACGAAGGAGGTTGATGAGGGGAAAGCGGTAGATGTGGTATATATGGATTTTAGTAAGGCGTTTGATAAGGTTCCCCATGGTAGGCTACTGCAGAAAATACGGAGATATGGCATTGAGGGTGAGTTGGAGGTTTGGATTAGGAATTGGCTGGATGGAAGAAGACAGAGGGTAGTAGTTGATGGCAAAGTTTCTTCATGGAGTGCCGTCACTAGCGGTGTTCCGCAAGGATCTGTTTTGGGACCATTGCTGTTTGTCATTTTTATAAATGACCTGGAAGAGGGGTTAGAAGGTTGGGTGAGCAAGTTTGCGGATGACACGAAAGTCGGAGGAGTTGTTGACAGTGAGGAAGCATGTGGCAGGTTACAGCAGGATATAGAGAAGCTGCAGAGCTGGGCAGAAAGGTGGCAGATGGAATTCAATGTAGCTAAGTGCGAGGTGATTCACTTTGGGAAGAATAACAAAAAGATGGGGTACTGGGCTAATGGTCGGATACTTGGTAGTGTGGATGAGCAGAGGGATCTTGGTGTCCATGTACACAGATCTCTGAAAGTTGCCACCCAGGTAAATAGTGCGGTGAGGAAGGCATATGGCGTACTGGCTTTTATTGGTAGAGGAATTGAGTTCCGGAGTCCTGAGGTCATGATGCAGTTGTATAAGACTCTGGTACGGCCGCATCTGGAATATTGTGTGCAGTTTTGGTCGCCATACTATAGGAAGGATGTGGAGGCATTGGAACGGGTGCAGAGGAGGTTTACCAGGATGTTGCCTGGTATGGAAGGAAAATCGTATGAGGAAAGACTGAGGCACTTGGGGCTGTTTTCACTAGAGAAAAGAAGGTTTAGGGGTGACTTGATTGAGGTGTACAAGATGATTAGGGGGTTAGATAGGGTCGACAGTATGAACCTTTTCCCGCGTATTGAGTCGGGTATTACAAGGGGGCATAGCTTTAAATTAAGGGGGAGTAGATATAGGACTGATGTTAGGGGTAGGTTCTTCACTCAGCGAGTCGTTAGTTCATGGAATGCCCTGCCAGTAACAGTGGTGGACTCTCCCTCTTTATGGGCATTTAAGAGGGCATTGGATAGGTATATGGAGGATAGTGGGTTAGTGTAGTTTAGGTGGGCTTGGATCGGCGCAACATCGAGGGCCCAAGGGCCTGTACTGCGCTGTATTCTTCTATGTTCTATGTTCTATGTTCTATAAACTCAGTTTGTGAACATTCGCCTTTCCCAGCTGTGAAACTGAGTTTGTGAGCATTCCCCTTTCCCAGTTGCAAAACTGATTTTGTGAACATTCCCCTTTCCCAGTTGTGAAACTGAGTTTGTGAGCATTCCCCTTTCTCACCTGTGAAACTGAGTTTGTGAACATTCCCCTTTCCCAGCTGTGAAACTGAGTTTGTGAACACTCCCCTTTCCCACCTGTGAAACTGGGTTTGTGAACATTCCCCTTTCCCAGCTGTGAAACTGAGTTTGTGAACACTCCCCTTTCCCAGTTGTGAAACTGAGTTTGTGAACATTCCCCTTTCCCAGCGATGAAACTGAGTTTGTGATCATTCCCCTTTCCCAGCGATGAAACTGAGTTTGTGAGCATTCCCCTTTCCCAGCGATGAAACTGAGTTTGTGAGCATTCCCCTTTCCCAGCGATGAAACTGAGTTTGTGAGCATTCCCCTTTCCCAGCTGTGAAACTGAGTTTATGAGCATACCGCTTTCCCAGCTGTGCAACTAAGTTTGTCATTCTTCCCGTTTCCCAGCTGTGAAACTGAATTTTTGGCAGTCCCCTTTCCCAACTGTGAAACTGAGTTTCTGATCATTCCCCGTTCCCAGCTGTGGAACTGAGTTTGTGAGCATTCCCCTTTCCCAGCTGTGAAACTGAGGTTGTGAGAATTCCCCTTTCCCAGCTGTGACATTGAGTTTGTTTGCATTCCCCTTTCCGAGCTGTGAAACTGAGTTTATGATCATTCCCTTTTCCAAACTGTGAAACTGAGTTCGTGAACATTTCCCGTTCCCAGCTGTGAAACTGAATTTGTGAGCAGTCATCTATCCCAGCGGTGAAACTGAGTTTGTGAGCATTCCCGTTTCCGAGCGGTGAAACTGAGTTTGTGATCATTCCCGTTTCCGAGCAGTAAACCTGAGTTTGTGAGCATACCCCTTTCCCAGTTATGAAACTGAGTTTGTGAACATTCCCCTTTCCCAGCTGTGAAACTGTGTTTGTGAGCAGTCCCCTTTCCCAGCTGTGAAACTGAGTTCGTGAACATTCCCCTTTCCCAGCTGTGAAACTGAGTTTGTGATCATTCCCGTTTCCGAGTAGTGAAACTGAGTTTGTGATCATTCCCCATTCACAACTGTGAAACTGAGTTTGTGAACATTCCCCTTTCCCTGCTGTGAAGCTGGGTTTGTGAACAATCCCCTTTCCCAGCTGTGAAACTGAGTTCGTGAACATTCCCCTTTCCCAGCTGTGAAACTGAGTTTGTGAGCATTCCCCTTTCCCCGCTTGGAAACTGAAATTTGGAGCAATCCCCTTTCCCTGCTGTTAAACTGAGTTTGTGATCATTCCCCAATCGCAGCTGTGAAATTGGGTTTGTGAGCGTTCCCTTTTCTAAACTGTGAAACTGAGTTTGTTATAATTCCCTGCTCCCAGCTGTGGAACTGAGTTTGTGAGCATTTCCCTTTCCCAGATGTGACATTGAGTTTGTGAGCACTCCCCTGTCCCAGTTGCAAAACTGAGTTTGTGAACATTCCCCTTTCCCAGCTGTGAAAATGAGTTTGTGAGCATACCCCTTTACCAGTTGTGAAACTGAGTTTGTGTTCATTCCTGTTTCCGAGAAGTGAAACTGAGTTTGTGAGCATTCCGTTTTCCCAGCTGTGAAACTGAGTTTGTGAGCACTCCCCTTTCCCAGCTGTTAAACTGAGTTTGTGAACATTCCCCTTTCCCGGCTCTGAAACTGAGTTTGTGAGCACTCCCCATTCCCAGTTGTGAAGCTGAGTTCGTGAACATTCTCCTTTCCCAGCAGTGAAACTGAGTTTGTGAACATACCCCTTTCCCAGTTGCGAAACTCAGTTTGTGAACATTACCCATTCCCAAATGTGAAACTGAGTTTGTGAGCACACCACTTTCCCAGCGGTGAAACTGAGTTTGTGAGCATTCCGCTTTCCCAATTGTGAAACTGAGTTTACGATCATTCCCCTTTCCCACCTCTAAAACTGAATTTGCGGTCATTCCTCTTTCCCAGCTGTGACACTGAGTTTGTCAACATTCTCGTTTCCAAACTGTGAAACTGAGTTTGTGAGTATTCCCCAATCCCAGCTGTGAAACTGAGTTTGTGAGCATTCCCCTTTCCCAGCTGTGAAACTGAATTTCTGAGCAGTCCCCTTTACCAGCTGTGAAACTGAGTTTGTGAGCAATTCCCATTCCAAGTTGTGAAACTGAGTTCATGAACATTCCCCTTTCCCAGCAGTGCAACTGAAATTGTGAACATTCCCCATTCCCAAATGTGAAACTGAGTTTGTGATCATTCCCGTTTCCGAGCGTTGAAACTGGGTTTGTGATTATTCCCCTTTCCCAGTTGTGAAACTGAGTTTGTCATCATTCTCGTTTGCAAACAGTGAAACTGAGTTTGTGTTCATTCCCCATTCCCAGTTGTGAAACTGAGTTCGTGAACATTCTCCTTTCGCAGCAGTGAAACTGAGTTTGTGAACATACCCCTTTCCCATTTGTGAAACTGAATTTGTGAACATTACCCATTCCCAAATGTGAAACTGAGTTTGTGAGCACACCACTTTCCCAGAGGTGAAACTGAGTTTGTGATCATTCCCGTTTCCGAGCGGTGAAACTGAGTTTGTGAGCATTCCCCTTTCCCAGTTGTGAAACTGAGTGTATGATCATTCCCCTTTCCCACCTCTAAAACTGAATTTGCGGTCATTCCTCTTTCCCAGCTGTGAAACCGAGTTTGTCAACATTCTCGTTTCCAAACTGTGAAACTGAGTTTGTGAGTATTCCCCACTCCCAGCTGTGAAACTGAGTTTGTGAGCATTCCCCTTTCCCAGCTGGGAAACTGAATTTCTGAGCAGTCACCTGTCTCTGCTGTTAAACTGAGTTTGTGATCATTCCATATTCCCAGCTGTTGAACTGGGTTTGTGGGCATTCCCCTTTCCCAGCTGTGACACTGAGTTAGTGAGCATTCCCGTTTCCAAGCAGTGAAACTAAGTTTGTGATCATTCCCCTTTCCAAGCCTTGAAACTGAGTTTGTGATCATTCCCCTTTCCCAGCGATGAAACTGAGTTTGTGGTCATTCCCCTTTCCCAGCGATGAAACTGTGTTTGTGAGCGTTCCCCTTTCCCAGCTGTAAAACTGAGTTTGTGTTCATTCCCCTTTCCCAGGTCTGAAACTGGGTTTGTGAGCATTCCGTTCCCAGCTGTGAAACTGAGTTTGTCAGCATACCACTTTCCCAGCTGTGAAACTCAGTTTGTGATCATTCACCTTTCCCAGTTGTGCAACTGTGTTTGTGAGCATACCCCTTTACCAGCTGTGAAACTGAGTTTGTGAACATTCCCCTTTCCCGGCTGTGAACTTGGGTTGGTGATTATTCCCCTTTCCCAGTTGTGAAACTGAGTTTATGATCATTCCCCTTTCCCAGTTGTGAAACTAAGTTTGTGAGCAATTCCCATTCCCAGTTGTGAAACTGAGTTCATGAACATTCCCCTTTCCCAGCAGTGCAACTGAAATTGTGAACATTCCCCATTCCCAAATGTGAAACTGAGTTTGTGAGCACACCACTTTCCCAGCGGTGAAACTGAGTTTGTGATCATTCCCGTTTCTGAGCGTTGAAACTGGGTTTGTGATTATTCCCCTTTCCCAGATGTGAAACTGAGTTTATGATCATTCCACTTTCCCAGCTGTGAAACTGAGTTTGTGATCATTTCCCCTTTCCCAGTTTTGAAACTGAGTTCGTGAACATTCCCCTTTCCCAGCAGTGAAACTGAGTTTGTGAGCATACCCCTTTCCCAGTTGCGAGACTGAGTTTGTGAACATTACCCATTCCCAAATGTGAAACTGAGTTTGTGAGCACACCAATTTCCCAGCGATGAAACTGAGTTTGTGATAATTCCCCGTTCCCAGCTGTGGAACTGAGTTTGTGAGCATTCCCCTTTCCAGCTGTGAAACTGAGGTTGTGAGAATTCCCCTTTCCCAGCTGTGACATTGAGTTTGTTTTCATTCCCCTTTCCAAGCTGTGAAACTGAGTTTCTGATCATTCCCTTTTCCAAACTGTGAAACTGAGTTCGTGAACATTTCCCGTTCCCAGCTGTGAAACTGAGTTTGTGAGCAGTCCCCTTTCCCAGCGGTGAAACTGAGTTTGTGATCATTCCCCATTCACAACTGTGAAACTGAGTTTGTGAACATTCCTCTTTCCCTGCTGTGAAGCTGGGTTTGTGAACAATCCCCTTTCCCAGCTGTGAAACTGAGTTCGTGAACATTCCCCTTTCCCAGCTGTGAAACTGAGTTTGTGAGCATTCCCCTTTCCCCGCTTGGAAACTTAAATTCTGAGCAGTCCCCTTTCCCTGCTGTTAAACTGAGTTTGTGATCATTCCCCAATCGCAGCTGTGAAATTGGGTTTGTGAGCGTTCCCTTTTCCAAACTGTGAAACTGAGTTTGTTATAATTCCCTGCTCCCAGCTGTGGAACTGAGTTTGTGAGCATTTCCCTTTCCCAGATGTGACACTGCGTTTGTGAGCATACCCCTTTACCAGCTGTGAAACTGAGTTTGTGTTCATTCCTGTTTCCGAGAAGTGAAACTGAGTTTGTGAGCATTCCGTTTTCCCAGCTGTGAAACTGAGTTTGTGAGCACTCCACTTTCCCTGCTGTTAAACTGAGTTTGTGAACATTCCCCTTTCCCGGCTGTGAAACTGAGTTTGTGAGCACTCCCCATTCCCAGTTGTGAAACTGAGTTCGTGAACATTCTCCTTTCCCAGCAGTGAAACTGAGTTTGTGAACATACCCCTTTCCCAGTTGCGAAACTCAGTTTGTGAACATTACCCATTCCCAAATGTGAAACTGAGTTTGTGAGCACACCACTTTCCCAGCGGTGAAACTGAGTTTGTGAGCATTCCGCTTTCCCAGTTGTGAAACTGAGTTTACGATCATTCCCCTTTCCCTACTGTGAAATTGAGTTGTTAATTATTCCAGTTTCCAAGCTGTGAAACTGAGTTTGTGATCATTCCCCATTCCCAGCTGTGGAACTGAGTTTGTGAGCATTCCCTATTCCCAGCTGTGAAACTGATTTTGTGATCATTCCCCTTTCTCTGCTGTGAACTTGGGTTGGTGATCATTCCCCTTTCCCAGTTGTGAAACTGAGTTTATGATCATTCCCCTTTCCCAGTTTTGAAACTGAGTTTGTAAACATTCCCCTTTCCCAGCTGTGAAACTAAGTTTCTGAGCAATTCCTATTCCCAGTTGTGAAACTGAGTTTATGGACATTCCCCTTTCCCAGCAGTGCAACTGAAATTGTGAGCATACCACTTTCCCAGCTTTGAAACTGAGTTTGTGATTATTCCCGTTTCCGAGCGTTGAAACTGGGTTTGTGAGCATTCCCCTTTCCCAGTTGTGAAACTGAGTTTGTCATCATTCTCGTTTGCAAACAGTGAAACTGAGTTTGTGTTCATTCCCCAATCCCAGCTGTGAAACTGAGTTTGTGAACATTTCCCCATTCCCAGTTGTGAAACTGAGTTCGTGAACATTCCCCTTTCCCAGCAGTGAAACTGAGTTTGTGAGCATACCCCTTTCCCAGTTGCGAAACTGAGTTTGTGAACATTACACATTCACAAATGTGAAACTGAGTTTGTGAGCACACCACTTTCCCAGCGGTGAAACTGAGTTTGTGATCATTCTCATTTCCGAGCGGTGAAACTGAGTTGGTGATCGTTTCCCCTTTCCCAGCTGTGAAACTGAGTTTGTGAGCATACCCCTTTACCAGCTGTGAAACTGAAATTGTGTTCATTCCTGTTCCCGAGAAGTGAAACTGAGTTTGTGATCACTCCCCTTTCCCTGCTGTTAAACTGAGTTTGTGAGTATTCCCCTTTCCCAGCTGGGAAACTGAATTTCTGAGCAGTCACCTGTCTCTGCTGTTAAACTGAGTTTATGATCATTCCATATTCCCAGCTGTTGAACTGGGTTTGTGAGCATTCCCCTTTCCCAGCTGTGACACTGAGTTAGTGAGCATTCCCCTTTGCCAGCTGGGAAACTGAATTTCTGAGCAGTCACCTGTCTCTGCTGTTAAACTGAGTTTATGATCATTCCATATTCCCAGCTGTTGAACTGGGTTTGTGAGCATTCCCCTTTCCCAGTTGCGAAACTGAGTTTGTGAACATTACCCATTCCCAAATGTGAAACTGAGTTTGTGAGCACACGACTTTCCCAGCTGTGAAACTGAGTTTGTGATCATTCCCGTTTCCGAGCGGTGAAACTGAGTTGGTGAGCATTACCCTTTCCCAGCTGTGAATTGAGATTGTGAGCATTCCCCTTTTCCACCTCTAAAACTGAATTTGCGGTCATTCCTCTTTCCCAGCTGTGACACTGAGTTTGTCAACATTCTCGTTTCCAAACTGTGAAACTGAGTTTGTGAGTATTCCCCAATCCCAGCTGTGAAACTGAGTTTGTGAGCATTCCCCTTTCCCAGCTGGGAAACTGAGTTTCTGAGCAATCACCTGTCTCTGCTGTTAAACTGAGTTTGTGATCATTCCATATTCCCAGCTGTTGAACTGGGTTTGTGAGCATTCCCGTTCCCAGCTGTGAAACTGAGTTTGCCAGCATACCACTTTCCCAGCTGTGAAACTCAGTTTGTGATCATTCACCTTTCCCAGTTGTGAAACTGAGTTTATGAGCATACCCCATTACCAGCTGTGAAACTAAGTTGGTGATTATTCCCCTTTCCCAACTGTGAAACTGAGTTTGTGATCATTCCCCTTTCCCAGCTGGGAAACTGAATTTCTGAGCAATCACCTGTCTCTGCTGTTAAACTGAGTTTGTGATCATTCCATATTCCCAGCTGTTGAACTGGGTTTGTGAGCATTCCCCTTTCCCAGCTGTGACACTGAGTTAGTGAGCATTCCCGTTTCCAAGCAGTGAAACTAAGTTTGTGATCATTCCCCTTTCCAAGCCTTGAACCTGAGTTTGTGATTATTCCCCTTTCCCAGCGATGAAACTGAGTTTGTGATCATTCCCCTTTCCCAGCGATGAAACTGAGTTTGTGAGCATTCCCCTTTCCCAGCTGTGAAACTGAGTTTTGTGATCATTCCCCTTTCCCAGGTCTGAAACTGGGTTTGTGAGCATTCCCGTTCCCAGCTGTGAAACTCTGAGTTTGTCAGCATACCACTTTCCCAGCTGTGAAACTCAGTTTGTGATCATTCACCTTTCCCAGTTGTGCAACTGAGTTTGTGAGCATTCCCCTTTCCAAGCAGTAAAACTGAGTTTGTGAACATTCCCCTTTCCCAGCTGTGAAACTGAGTTTGTGAGCTTTCACCATTCCCAGCTGTGAAACTAAGTTGGTGATTATTCCCCTTTCCCAACTGTGAAACTGAGTTTGTGATCATTCCCATTTCCGAGCGGTGAAACTGAGTTTGTGAGCATTCCGCTTTCCCAGTTGTGAACCTGAGTTTATGATCATTCCCCTTTCCCTCCTCTAAAACTGAATTTGCGGTCATTCCTCTTTCCCAGCTATGAAACTGAGCTTGTGAGCATTCCCCTTTCCCAGCTGGGAAACTGAATTTCTGAGCAGTCACCTGTCTCTGCTGTTAAACTGAGTTTGTGATCATTCCATATTCCCAGCTGTTGAACTGGGTTTGTGAGCATTCCCGTTTCCTAGCTGTGAAACTGAGTTAGTGAACATTCCCGTTTCCAAGCAGTGAAACTAAGTTTGTGATCATTCCCCTTTCCCAGACTTGAAACTGAATTTGTGATCATTCCCCTTTCCCAGCGATGAAACTGAGTTTGTGATCATTCCCCTTTCCCAGCGATGAAACTGAGTTTGTGAACATTCACCTTTCCCAGCTGTGAAACTGAGTTTGTGAGCATTCACCATTCCCGGCTGTGAACTTGGGTTGGTGATTATTCCCCTTTCCCAGTTGTGAAACTGAGTTTATGATCATTCCCCTTTCACAGTTGTGAAACTGAGTTTGTGAACATTAGCCTTTCCCAGCTGTGAAACTAAGTTTGTGAGCAATTCCCATTCCCAGTTGTGAAACTGAGTTCATGAACATTCCCCTTTCCCAGCAGTGCAACTGAAATTGTGAACATTCCCCATTCCCAAATGTGAAACTGAGTTTGTGAGCATGTTTGTGAGTTGTTTATTATTCCCCTTTCCAAGCTGTGAAACTGAATTTGTGAAAATTTCCGTTTCCGTGCGGTGAAACTGAGTTATTCATCATTCCCCTTTTCCTACTGTGAAATTGAGTTGTTAATTATTCCCCTTTCCAAGCTGTGAAACTGAGTTTGTGAGCATTCCCCTTTCCCAGCTGTGAAACTGAGCTTGTGAGCATACTCCTTTACTAGCTGTGAAACTGAGTTTGTGTTCATTCCCGTTTCCGAGAAGTGAAGCTGAGTTTGTGAGCATTCCGCTTTCCCAGCTGTGAAACTGAGTTTGTGAGCATTCCCCTTTCCCAGCTGTGAAACTGAGCTTGTGAGCATACCCCTTTACTAGCTGTGAAACTGAGTTTGTGTTCATTCCCGTTTCCGAGAAGTGAAGCTGAGTTTGTGAGCATTCCGCTTTCCCAGCTGTGAAACTGAGTTTGTGAGCATTCCGCTTTCCCAGCTGTGAAACTGAGTTTGTGAACATTCCCCTTGTCCGGCTGTGAAACTGAGTTTGTGAGCACTCCCCATTCCCAGTTGTGAAACTGAGTTCGTGAACATTCCACTTTCCCAGCAGTGAAACTGAGTTTGTGAACATTACCCATTCCCAAATGTGAAACTGAGTTTGTGAGCACACCACTTTCCCAGCGGTGAAACTGAGTTTGTGATCATTCCCCATTCCCAGCTGTGAAACTGAGTTTGTGATCATTCCCCTTTCTCTGCTGTGAACTTGGGTTGGTGATTATTCCCCTTTCCCAGTTGTGAAACTGAGTTTATGATCATTCCCCTTTCACAGTTGTGAAACTGAGTTTGTGAACATTCCCCTTTCCCAGCTGTGAAACTAAGTTTCTGAGCAATTCCCATTCCCAGTTGTGAAACTGAGTTCCTGAACATTCCCTTTTCCCAGCAGTGCAACTGAAATTGTGAACATTCCCCATTCCCAAATGTGAAACTGAGTTTTAGAACATACCACTTTCCCAGCGGTGAAACTGAGTTTGTGATCATTCCCGTTTCCGAGCGTTGAAATTGAGTTTATGATCATTTCCCGTTCCCAGTTGTGAAACTGAGTTTGTCATCATTCTCGTTTGCAAACAGTGAAACTGAGTTTGTGTTCATTCCCCAATCCCAGCTGTGAAACTGAGTTTGTGAGCATTCCCGTTTCCAAGCAGTGAAACTAAGTTTGTGATCATTCCCCTTTCCAAGACTTGAAACGGAGTTTGTGATCATTCCCCTTTCCCCGCGATGAAACTGAGTTTGTGATCATTCCCCTTTCCCAGCGATGAAACTGAGTTTGTGAGCATTCCCCTTTCCCAGCTGTGAAACTGAGTTTTGTGATCATTCCCCTTTCCCAGGTCTGAAACTGGGTTTGTGAGCATTCCCGTTCCCAGCTGTGAAACTGAGTTTGTCAGCATACCACTTTCCCAGCTGTGAAACTCAGTTTGTGATCATTCACCTTTCCCAGTTGAGAAACTGAGTTTGTCAGCATTCCCCTTTCCCAGCAGTAAAACTGAGTTTGTGAACATTCCCCTTTCCCAGCTGTGAAACTGAGTTTGTGAGCTTTCACCTTTCCCAGCTGTGAAACTGAGTTTATGAGCATACCCCATTACCATCTGTGAAACTAAGTTGGTGATCATTCCCCTTTCCCAACTGTGAAACTGAGTTTGTGATCATTCCCCTTTCCCAGCTGTGAAACTGAGTTTGTGAACAATCCCCTTTCCCAGCAGTGAAACTGAGTTTGTGAACATTACCCATTCCCACATGTGAAACTGAGTTTGTGAGCACACCACTTTCCCAGCGGTGAAACTGAGTTTGTGCTCATTCCCGTTTCCGAGCGGTGAAACTGAGTTGGTGAGCATTCCCCTTTCCCAGTTGTGAAACTGAGTTTACGATCATTCCCCTTTCCCACCTCTAAAACTGAATTTGCGGTCATTCCTCTTTCCCAGCTGTGAAACTGAGTTTGTCAACATTCTCGTTTCCAAACTGTGAAACTGAGTTTGTGAGTATTCCCCAATCCCAGCTGTGAAACTGAGTTTGTGAGCATTCCCCATCCCAGCTGGGAAACTGAATTTCTGAGCAGTCACCTGTCTCTGCTGTTAAACTGAGTTTGTGATCATTCCCCTTTCCAAGCCTTGAAACTGAGTTTGTAATCATTCCCCATTTCCAGCTGTGAAACTGAGTTTGTGATCATTCCCCTTTCCCAGCTGTGAAACTGATTTTGCGGTCATTCCCCTTTCCCAGGTCTGAAACTGGGTTTGTGAACATTCCCCTTTCCCAGCTGTGAAACTGAGTTTGTGAACATTCCCCTTTACCAGCTGTGAAACTGAGTTTATGAGCATAGCCCATTACCAGCTGTGAAACTAAGTTGGTGATCATTCCCCTTTCCCAACTGTGAAACTGAGTTTGTGATCATTCCCCTTTCCCAACTGTGAAACTGAGTTTTTCATCATTCCCCTTTCCCTACTGTGAAATTGAGTTGTTAATTATTCCACTTTACAAGCTGTGAAACTGAGTTTGTGAGTATTCCCCATTCCCAGCTGTGGAACTGAGTTTGTGAGCATTCCCCTTTCCCAGCTGTGAAACTGATTTTGCGGGCATTCCCCTTTCCCAGCTGTAAAACTGAGTTTGTTATCATTCCCCTTTCTCTGCTGTGAACTTGGGTTGGTGATTATTCCCCTTTCCCAGTTGTGAAACTGAGTTTATGATCATTCCCCTTTCACAGTTGTGAAACTGAGTTTGTGAACATTCCCCTTTCTCAGCTGTGAAACTAAGTTTGTGAGCAATTCCCATTCCCAGTTGTGAAACTGAGTTCATGAACTTTCCCCTTTCCCAGCAGTGCAACTGAAATTGTGAACATTCCCCATTCCCAAATGTGAAACTGAGTTTGTGAGCATGTTTGTGAGTTGTTAATTATTCCCCTTTCCAAGCTGTGAAACTGAATTGGTGAAAATTTCCGTTTCCGAGCAGTGAAACTGAATTTTTCATCATTCTCCTTTCCCTACTGTGAAATTGAGTTGTAAATTATTCCCCTTTCCAAGCTGTGAAACTGAGTTTGTGAGCACTCCCCTTTCCCAGCTGTGGAACTTCGTTTGTGAGCATACCCCTTTACCAGCTGTGAAACTGAGTTTGTGTTCATTCCCGTTTCTGAAAAGTGAAACTGAGTTTGTGAGCATTCCGCTTTCCCAGCTGTGAAACTGAGTTTGTGAGCATACCCTTTTCCCAGTTGCAAAACTGAGTTTGTGAACATTACCCATTCCCAAATGTGAAACTGACTTTGTGAGCACACCACTTTCCCAGCGGTGAAACTGAGTTTGTGATCATTCCCGTTTCCGAGCGGTGAAACTGAGTTTGTGAGCATTCCCCTTTCCCAGCTGTGAAACAGAGTTTGTGAGCATTCCCCTTTCCCAGCGGTGAAACTGAGTTTGTGTGCATTCCCGTTTCCGAGCGGTGAAACTGACTTTGTGAGCATTCCCCTTTCCCAGCGGTGAAACTGAGTTTGTGTGCATTCCCGTTTCCGAGCGGTGAAACTGAGTTTGTGAACATTCCCCTTTCCCTGCTGTGAAATTGAGTTGGTGATTATTCCCCTTTCCCAGCTGTGAAACTGAGTTTGTGAACATTCCCCTTTCCCAGTTGAAAAACTGTGGTTGTGATTATTCCCCAATCCCAGCTGTGAAATTGAGTTTGTGATCATTCCCGTTTCCGAGCGGTGAAACTGAGTTTGTGATCATTCCCCTTTCCCAGCTGAAAAACTGTGGTTATAATTATTCCCCTTTCCCAGCTGTGAAACTGAGTTTGTGGTCATTCCATATTCCCAGCTGTGGAACTGAGTTTGTGAACATTCCCCTTTCCCAGCTGTGAAACTGAGTTTGTGAGCAGTCCCCTTTCCCAGCTGTGAAACTGAGTTTGTGAACATTCCCCTTTCCCAGTTGTGAAACTGAGTTTGTGAGCAGTCCCCTTTCCCAGCTGTGAAACTGAGTTTGTGAACATTCCCCTTTCCCAGTTGTGACACTGAGTTTGTGAGCAGTCCCCTTTCCCAGCTGTGAAACTGAGTTTGTGAACATTCCCCTTTCCCAGCTGTGAAACTGAGTTTGTGAGCAGTCCCCTTTCCCAGCTCAGCTGCTTAAGTGACAGTTTGCTCCCTGCAGCCACTGCGGTTGGTGTCGAGAAACATCCCCTGAACCTGGTGACAGCTTTGGACAGCCCTTCGATTCCTTTCATTTCGGTCGCCTTGAACTCCCATTTGCTCTGATTTCATTTCACTGAGACCGCAATTAAAATTGTCAATAATGCAGCATTGAAAAATCAAATGGCACCTGTGGTGTTCAACTGAATGAACATCTTTTTTTGCTCCCTGGTGACCCGGTAATTCTACCTAGAGAAATTCTTCAGTAATTGTGTCTGATTCTGGGCAGGACCACACTCTCTTCTTGTAATGAGACTCCCCCATCAGCAGGACAGGGAAGAGACTGGGGGAAAAGGGTGGAATGGTGCAATGTGGCAGGAGTGGGTGGGCAGGAGGTAAGTGAACGTTAAGTTCCTTATTCTGAGGAATAGTAAGTGAGCTGTGAGCTGGTCTTTTCCCCCAAAGGAGCCACATGCACAGATGCATAGCCTGGACACTTCACACTGCTCGTGTTGTCTCTTTCTCATGATCAAATCACTTCTGAACTCAGCACAGTGTCTCACTAGGGAGGGGTTTGGCAGGGGGCTGCAGCACACTTGGTACATTATACGAGAGAGAGCCTCTGTGATGTGTTCTCACAAGAATCTCCATTGCTAGCAGGTAGTACGGGGTGAGATATTTAAAAGGGAATTATAGATCTAGACCCAGTTGGAGATATTTTCAAATGGCAAGTGTGACATCAGAGTGACTGAACAGTGTTGGAGATAACTGCTTATGGTAGGTGTGATTTAATGTCCTCAGGCATGGCGAGCTCAGTATTGAACTGAGTGAGACACAGCTGTCTTCTCACACATTTCCCCACCGTGCCTGAGGCAGGGCATTCTCACAAATAGACTTCCTGCCCCATCACCGATTGAGGAACTCACATGCGGAGACTCACCATTCACAAGGATCAAAACGAAATCAAACACTGTCAGGGTCAAATACACAAAATCTGGTCAAGGAGGCCCAGTAATGGGTGCAGGCGGAGGGTGGGGACTAGGCAAGCCAGATTCTTCCCCCTGCTGCTGACCCCCTGAACCACTTCCCCAAAAGTCGCCATCTTGTCAGCACTCACTGTGGCCTGGCTTCCTCACCAATCCTGGGCCTTGATCTGTCCCTGATCCTGGGCCTGGCTACCTTCCCGATCCTGAGCCTGCCTCGCCGAATCTGGGTCCAGCTCTCTCCCCAAGTATGGGCCTGCCTCCTTCATCAATCCTGGACCTGCCTCCCTCCCTAATCCTGGGTTTGGCCTCCTCCCCATTCTGGATCTGCATCCCTCCTCGATCCTGGACCTGCTTCCCTCCCTGATCCTGGGCCTAGTCCATTACCTACACCAGAAACAACCACTGTAGTCCACCAGTGAAGAGTTTTGATCGCCTCCAATTGGCACTAAACTGTGTCCTGCCCTGACAAAGATGGCCCAGTGAGTGAAAAGTCCATTGTCTTCATACAGTTCTGTCCTTTGTACATGATGGAAGCTGTGAACCTTTGAGAGGGATTCAGCGTAGCTGGCCATTTCTGGCCCATCCCTAACTGCCTTTGAGAAGGTAGTGGGAAGGTGCCTTCTTGAATCGCTGCAGTCCTTGGGTTGGAGGGACAGCCATGACACTGTCAGAAAAGAAGTTAAAGGATTTTGATCCAATTGCATTGAAGGGACGTTGGTATTTTTTCCAAGTCAGTGTGTGGCAAACATGCTGGTTATAAGCACTACCATCCATCTGCTGTGCTTGTCCTTCCATTTGGTAGAAGTCATGGGTTTGGAAACTGCAGTCAAAGGAAGTTTGGTGAGTTGCTGCAGTGAATCTTGTAGATGGCACAGTGTGTCAGTGGTGGAGGGAGAATATTGAAGGCAGTGGATGTGGTGTCTATCAAGCGGGCTGCTTTGTCCTGGATGGTGTCAAGCTTCTTGAGTGTTGTTTGGTTTGCACCCATCCAGGCGAGTATCCCATCACCTGACAGGTGCCTTGCAAATAGATAAACACTGGGCAGTCAGGAAATAAGTTACTCACTGCAAGATTCCTAGCCTACAACCTGCTCTTGTGTTTATATGGTGAGTCCAGTTGAGTTTCTGTTCAATGGTAATCCCCAAGATGTTGATAGGAGATTCAGTGATGGTAATAGTTGATATATACAGCTCAGTAACTGAAAATAGGTAAGACTTGTATCAAGACTGAACCTGGTGACAGTCAGACCTGATAAGAATCAACGAGTTCGGAGACTTTATTTGAAAAATTATCTCTCCTCAGCAACTTCCCTTCAAATAAAAATGCTGGAGAGTAATGGGATATAGTCTGGCATTCTGCTGGAGAATTAATGTGAATCTACTATTGCAGAGAATGAGCAGGATAAATCCAGTACATTGCCACAGGAGCAACTGGGAATGGTTCAGAGACTGGAGAAAATCTCTGAGAAAGATCTGAAATTCAGTGGGAAGAGTGAATAGGAATGCTGTTGGATGTTGGGGTGGGTACCAGTTGACGATCCCCTCACGTGTACAATTAATATGTAAAAACTGAGATGGGTTTAGTCGCCTTTTAGTTATCTTTTTTACAAATTTAGTTGTCTTTTTATGTCAAGACCAAATTGTAAAGTTTGATGGTGAACAGTGGTTCGGAAAAGACCAAGATGTAATTGTTTGCTAACATGGTTAAACCGCCTGTGGTTATTAAATAATGTGGTTCAGCAAGCTGTGATAAGATCAAAAGTAGTCAGCATTTGAGAAATTTTGACATGGTCTGTAGTTGACTTTAGGCTGAAATAGCATGTGAAGGTTTCATGGATAGATTGAGAAGTAAATTAATGGTCTAACTATACGTCTCATTGCTTTGAAAAAGCAAAAGTGGTTGCATGTCTTGTAAATAGTTTAGAATTGGTTGTACAGGAAGTATTCCAAAACGTTGGACAGAATTATGACCTTTGCAATCTTTGGGTTGGAGGGTTTGAGCTATCGGGTGAAGCTGAACAGGCTTGGGGCTGTTTTCCTTGGAGTGTCGGAGGCTGAGGGGTGACCTTTCAGAGGTTTATCATGTCATGAGGGGCATGGATAGGGTGAATAGACAATGTCTTTACTCTGAGGTGGGGAGTCTAGACTGGAGGATATAGCTTTAAGATGAGAGGGGAAAGACTTTACGTGGACCCAAAGGGGCAACTTTTTCACATGTATGGTACATGTATGGAATGAGCTGCCAGAGGAAGTGGTGGAGGCTGGTACAATTACAGCATCTGGATGGGTATATGAATAGGAAGGGTTTAGAGGGATACGAGGCAAGTGCTGGCAAATGGGACTAGATTAGGTTAGGATATCTGGTCAGGATGGATGAGTTGGACCGAAGGTCTGTTTCCGTGCTGTACATCTCTATGACTCTGTGACTCCATGACTGCATGGAGTCCTTGCTGCTGGTGGTTGAGTGACCGGTTGTCTCCCTGCTCATGGGACTGGTATTCTCCCTGGTTTCTCCAGTGTAAAGTTGGCTGCAGAGGAGCCCATTGCCTCTATGGGTCATTTCAGTCAATGTAGAATTGGTTTCTCCTTGACTCCACACCCCCCTCCTCCCTGGGTGGCATAAGGTCAAATAGTACAGCATCAGGAGAGGACTGTAACATCACACTGTATAATGTTGGAGCCACTCACTTGCAGAACCATCTGCATTTGCAAATTAATCCAGATGTCCAGCCTTTCATAAGATGTGGCTGTTTTCCAGCGCCTGTCGATTCTCCTTTGTGCTGAGTCTCCATTACCTGGAAACTGATCAATGAAGACGGCTGCTAATGCGGATACTGGAGACACACAGCAATTGACTCAGGCTTTGCTCATTCGTTTCAGATAATCTTAATTGCTTCAGCGCCGAAGTGTAACAAAAGCCTACATGTCAACACAATCTGTGGAGCTTCTCAGTTTTATATGAGGGTTTTACACAGATCCTCGCTCTATCAGACATTCTGCACGATTGTGGAGAGCACGATTCATCTGATTGGGGCTTCTGCTTCACAACGTAGTTAGCGAAAGGTTACAACGTTTCTCCCTGCCGAATTGGTGCCGCAGAGTCAATTAGATTTCTGCTGTCAAGATTTATTTTTAATTTTCGAACTGAGGGGCTGAAGCCTTGGGGGTTCTCCGACACTCCTAACGTTGATGGGAAAGTAGAGATCTCAATAAAATGCAACTCTCAGAGGGTAGGTAGGTGACATCCTGTGTTAAATTGGATTCTTAGTGCTTAGTCATGGAGTCATACAGCACGGAAACAGACCCTTCGGTCCATCCAGTCCATGCTGACCGTAATCCCAAACTAAACTGGTCCCATCTACCTGCACTTGGCCCATATCCCTCCAAACATTTCTTATTCATGTGTGTATCTCAAATGTCTTTTAAATGTTGTAACCGTACCTGCATCCTCTGGAAGTTCATTCCACACACAAACCACTCACTGTGTAAAAACATTGCCCCTCGTGTCCTTTTTTTAATACTTCTCCTCTCACCTTAAAGAATTGCCCCCTAGTCTTGAACTCCCCCACCCTATAGGGAAAAGACACCTGCCACTCACCTTCTCCATGCCCCTCATGATTTTATAAACCTCTATAAGGTCACCCCTCAACCTCCTATTCTCCAGTGAAAAATGTCCCAACCTATCCAGCCTCTCCATATAGCCTAAATCCCCCACTCCTGGTCACATCCTGGAAAATTTGTTCTCAGCCCTCTCCAGTTTAATAATATCCTTCCTATAACAGGACGACCAGAAGTGGACACAGTGCTCCAGAAGAGGCCTGTACAAACTTAACATGACTTCCCAACTCCTATACTCAATGGTCTGAGCAATGAAGGCAAGGGTGCTAACTACCTCCTTAACCCTCCTGTCCATATGAGATGCAAACTTCGAAGAATTATGTACCTGAACCCCTCTGATTATGTCAAACACGTAGATGATAAGAACTTCGGAACAAAGGTTGGCCACTGTGCAACCATTTTATTAAATCATGATTAATTTGCATTTTAACTCCATTGTTCCCTGATGCTTAAGATCCTCCCCTCACAAAAATGGATGGAACCCAGTCCTAAAATGTTCCCAGCTTTTTGAGGGAGACAGTTTCAGATTTCCAATACCGTTTGGAGAAAGACATGTTTCCTTACAACACCTTTCTGGTCCTATCTCCAACATGCTATTATTCTGGATTCCTTTTTCTTTCTCATATTCACTCGGGCAAATCATGATGAACTGAATGTGAATGATGGAGGAAGGTGAACCTGCCCATGCAGATAAAACTTACCGTGCTGCTTTCCCTGACACGGCAGCTAGCTGGATTGTAACTGTTCCCAGAGTATTTGTGGGCGGCACGGTGGCACAGTGGTTAGCACTGCTGCCTCACAGCGCCAGAGACCCGGGTTCATTTCCCGCCTCAGGTGACTGACTGTGTGGAGTTTGCACATTCTCCCCGTGTCTGCGTGGGTTTCCTCCGGGTGCTCCGGTTTCCTCCCACAGTCCAAAGATGTGCAGGGTCAGGTGAATTGGCCATACTAAATTGCCCGTAGTGTTAGGTAAGGGATAAATGTAGGGGTATGGGTGGGGTTCGCTTTGCTGATCGGTGTGGACTTGTTGGGCCGAAGGGCCTGTTTCCACACTGTAATGTAATGTAATGTAAAAAATGTATTTCCTTGACCATTTAGAAACTTGATCTAGGCTGGCATTATTGGAAAGAAGCCTTTCTCTTCAGACCCAATAAGGGAGTATTAACGTGAAACATTGTCTCTGCTTCTACCCCCATCCTGCCAGATTATTCTGTTCATTTTTCAGACTTTGGACTAAGCCGTATCTGGCTTTTGTCAGAAATTATTTTTTTTTTATTTTGATCTGTATTCTATTCCCAATTGATAGTGTTAAGGAATATTTTACATGTACCTTTCTCATTCCCCTTTAGAGAATTATCTGAAGGACACTGCAATACAATACGTAACAATGTCCACTAAACCACAATATACAGGAGCAGCATTAGGCCACTCGGCCCATCATTGTTCATATGTTTCTCAACCCCATTCTCCTGCCATCTCCCTGTAACCCTTGATCCCCTTACTAATCTAGAACCTATCTATCTCTGTCCGAAATACACTGAATGACTTTGCCTCTACGCCTTCTGCAGGAATGAGTTCCACAGATTCACATCCTCTGGCTGAAGGAAATCCTTCTTGTCTCAGTTCTAGAGGATCGTCCCTTCATTCCGAGGCTGTGCCCTCAGGTCCTAGTCTCTTCTGCGAGTGAAAACATCTTCTCCACATCCTCTCTATCCAGGCCTCTCAGTATCCTGCAACTATCAGTCGGACTCCCCCATATCCTTCTAAACTTCATTGAGTATAGACCCAGAGTCTTCAAACCCTCCTCTTAAGGCAAGCTGTTCATCCCCAGGGATCATTTTTGTAAACCTCCTCTGGACCCCTCCAATGCCAGCACTTCCTATCTTAGGCATGGGGACAAAAACTGCTCCTAATATTCCAAAGATGATTTATCCAGAGTCGGGAGTGTGTTGCTGGGAAAGCAGAGCAGGTCAGGCAGCATCTGAGGAGCAGGAGAATCAACGTTTCGAGCATAAGCCCTTCATCAGGAACTTTCATCATGATTTATCCAGTACATCCTGAAGTCATGCATTTTGGTAGGAAGAATAGAGGCATGGGCTATTTTCTAAATGGGGAGAAGTAAGTCTGGAGTACAGAGGGAGTTGGGAGTCCTAATCCAGGATTCTCTTGAGGTAAGTTTGCAGGTTGAGTCGGCAATTAGGAAGGCAAATATAATGTTATCATTCACCTTGAGAGGACGAGAATATAAAAACAGGGATGTATTTCTGAGGCTTTATCAGAGTCTGGACAGACCACATTTGGAGTATTGTGAGCAATTTTGGGCCCCACACCTCAGGAAGGATGTATTGGCCCTGGAGTGGGTTCAGAGGAGGTTCACGTAAATGATCCCAGGAATGAAAAGGTTAACAGAAGAGGAATGTTTGCGGACTCTAGGACTATACTCAATGGAGTTTAGAAGGATGAGGGAGAATCTGATTCAAACTTACAGAATACTGAATGGCTTGGACAGAGTGGACGTTGGGAAGATGGTTCCATTGGTAGGAGAGACTAGGACCAGAGGGCACAGGGAAAATGTTTTAGAATGGAGATAAGGAGAAACTTCTTCAACCAGGGAGTGGTGACTCTATGGAATTCACTGCCTCAGCAGGCTGTGGAGGTAGGTCATTGCGTATATGTAAGACTGAGATAGATAGGTTCTTGATTGCCAGGGGAATCAAAGGTTATGGGGAGAAAGCGGGAAAATGGGATTGAAAGACCTAAGAGCCATGACTGAATGGCATATCAGACTCGATGGACTGAATCTCTCCTCCTATGTTTTATGGTCTTACCCCTGTTTTTGTTTTCTAGTGCCCTTGAAATGTCTGCTGACATTGCATTTACCTTCCTAACTGCCCATGAACCTGTATGCTAACTTTCAGAGAATCCAGCCCTCACTTTCTTTCAGAGAATCCTGACCTAGGATTCCTTTGTGCTTCAGATTTCTGAAGCTTTTCTCCACTTTGAAAACAGTCTATGCCTCTGTTCTTCCTACCAAAGTGCATAACTTCACACTTTCTCACATTGTATTCTATCTGCCACTTCTTTGCCCTGTCTCCTAGTCTGTCTAAATCCTACTGTAGCCTCCTGGCTTCCTCAACACTATACCTGTCCCTCTTACCCATCTTTGTGTCATCTGCAACCGTAGCCCTCATTTTCCTTAATAACATTGTACAGTCCACTATTCACTGTGCTGTTGAATCCATTGTTCATGCCACAATACAGTCCACAACACTGCTTAGATCGCAGTGCACAGCTCTGTACACACCACAATACACAGCATTAAAGAACACACAGTATACACAATGAAACACCCAATTTTCCCATACAGAAAAAGCTGAAGAAACCTAACAGACCTGACAGAATCTGTGGAGAGAGAGAAGTAGAGTGATGGCTTTGAGTCCAATACCTTAAGAATGGATCTGCAGCATCCACAATTCTTTGTTTTATCATTTTACCCATAGACAAGTTATCATTTTAAGATTCAGAATAAGGGAGAGACAATTGGGAGGTCTTCACAAACATGTTAGAGAGCCTTACAAATAATTTAACTCGGTCAAAATTCACAACTTCAGAGAAGAATTTTCACTGAAGAATGAATAAGGAATAGGGTTAAATGATGTAGCAATGCATAATAATAAGAGGAACTATACAGAGGGTTAACATCCACATTTGTAAAGCACATAGGGGTTATGAGTTCAAGGTGAGAGGGGAAAAGTTTAAGGAGTTATGTGTGGACAGTTCTTTACGCAAAGGGTGGTGGATGCCTTTAACGCATTGCCAGTGGAGGTGGTAGGGCCGGGCATGATAGTGTCAATTAAGATGTATCTAGACAGATACATGAATAGCCAGGGAGGAGAGGGATACAGACCCTTAGAAAATAGGTGACAGGTTTAGATAGAAGATCTGATCGGTGCAGGCTTGGAGGGTTGAAGGGCCAGTTCCTGTGCTGTAATTTTCTCTGTTCTTTGACTAGAAATCTGAACAACATAAAAATAAGGACCTCTCACTGAAATTTCAGAACTAATAGAAACCCACAACAATACTTCTCAAAATATATTGTTCCCACTGGGAGAAGATATCTTACTTACTTGGGACTTGAAGGTAAAACTTTAAACACGTTCTGTCCTTAGATGCTCTTGAGCAGTTAAAAATATTATCAGGCTGTTTTCTGTTAGATTTCATCTTTTGATCATTTTAGACACAGCAGTTTATTTTTTCTTTAACCAATTAAAGTGTATTGCTTGTGGACATCTAATCATGAAACTATGGGACTCATTCACCGAGAGGATTATGGAGGCCAAGGCATTGAGTGTGATTAAGACAGAGATCGCTAGGTTTTTGATTGGTAAGGGGATCAGGGGTTATGGGGAGAGGACAAGAGAATGGGGGTTGAGAAACAGATCAGGTATTACCTAATAGTGGAGCAGATTTAATCTGCTGAATTGTCTCATTCTCCTTCTATACCTTACAGTGAAATAAGTAAATCGGGCTGTTTAAGATTTTCTGTTACTTTGGAAACAAACTATAGTCCCCGCACTTCTTGTGTGGGAAGGTTTTCTGTAGAGAGAAAGCCCACATCCTTAAATTATCTGGGACATTGATAGCCTTATTAAAAAGTAAGTAGGCTATTTGGTAGGAGGTAAAATTCGCAGATAAATCTTTCCCATGTGGGATGGTTATATTATTTCGAAAGGCTTCTGACTAAGCGATTGTGGGAATGTCTGGCTTGAACTCAGTTGTCAGGAAATTCTCCTGATCTAAGTTAGCTGGAAATAAGCGTTAAACATTATTAATCATTCCATGCTCAGTCAGCATTTCATCCTGGAAACTGATCACAAACCACTGCTAATGAATGGCTACAAATCACTGACAAGTGTCCCTCCTAGACTATAATGTCTTATGGTAAAAGAAAAGCATAAGACCATGATATTGGCTGCAAGATGATCACCATGGATACACTGAGCAGATTGTCAAACACAAACAAAGCTATAGACATTCCACTGCCTTTCAAATCAATAATACAGATGTCCCACTGGCTCTCCAATCAATAACGCAGACATCCCACTGGCTCTACAATCAATAACACAGACATCCCACTGGCTCTACAATTAATAACACAGACATCCCACTGGCTCTATAATCAATAACACAGACATCACACTGGCTCTACAATCAGTATCACAAACATCCCACTGGCTCTACAATCAGTAATAAGAGACATCCCACTGGCTCTACAATTAATAACACAGACATCACACTGGCTCTACAATCAGTATCATAAACATCCCACTGGCTCTACAATCAGTAATAGAGACATCCCACTGGCTCTACAATCAATAACACAGACATCCCACTGGCTCTCCAATCAGTATCACAGACATCCTACTGGCTCTACAATCAGTAACACAGATATCCCACTGGCTCTACAATCAATAACACAGATATCCCACTGGCTCTACAATCAATAACACAGACATCCCACTGGCTCTCCAGTCAATAACACAGACATCCCACTGGCTCTCCAATCAATAACACAGACATCCCACTGGCTCTCCAATCAGTAACACAGACATTACACTGGGTCTCCAATCAGTATCACAGACATCCTACTGGCTCTACAATCAATAACACAGACATCCCACTGGCTCTACAACCAGTAACACAGACATCCTACTGGCTCTACAATCAATAACACAGACATCCCACTGGCTCTACAACCAGTAACACAGACATCACACTGGCTCTCCAACCAGTAACACAGACATCCCACTGGCTCTACAATCAATAACACAGACATCACACTGGCTCTACAACCAGTAACACAGACATCCCACTGGCTCTACAATCAGTAACACAGGCATCCCACTGGCTCTCCAACCAGTAACACAGACATCACACTGGCTCTACAATCAGTAACACAGGCATCCCACTGGCTCTCCAACCAGTAACACAGACATCACACTGGCTCTCCAATCAGTAACACAGGCATCCCACTGGCTCTACAATCAGTAACACAGACATCCCACTGGCTCTACAACCAGTAACACAGACATCCCACTGGCTCTACAATCAGTAACACAGGCATCCCACTGGCTCTACAATCAGTAACACAGACATCCCACTGGCTCTACAATCAGTAACACAGACATCACACTGGCTCTACAATCAATAACACAGACATCCCACTGGCTCTACAATCAGTAACACAGACATCCCACTGGCTCTACAATCAGTAACACAGACATCACACTGGCTCTACAATCAGTAACACAGACATCACACTGGCTCTACAATCAATAACACAGACATCACACTGGATCTCCAATCAGTAACACAGACATCACACTGGCTCTACAATCAGTAACACAGACATCACACTGGCTCTCCAATCAGTAACACAGGCATCCCACTGGCTCTACAATCAGTAACACAGACATCCCACTGGCTCTACAACCAGTAACACAGACATCCCACTGGCTCTACAATCAGTAACACAGGCATCCCACTGGCTCTACAATCAGTAGCACAGACATCCCACTGGCTCTCCAATCAGTAACACAGACATCCCACTGGCTCTCCAATCAGTAACACAGACATCCCACTGGCTCTCCAATCAGTAATAGAGACATCCCACTGGCTCTCCAATCAGTAACACAGACATTACACTGGCTCTCCAATCAGTAACACAGACATCCCACTGGCTCTCCAATCAGTAACACAGACATCCAACTGGCTCTCCAGTCAATAACACAGACATCCCACTGGCTCTCCAATCAGTAACACAGACATCCCACTGGCTCTCCAGTCAATAACACAGACATCCCACTGGCTCTCCAATCAGTAACACAGACATCCCACTGGCTCTCCAATCAGTAACACAGACATCCCACTGGCTCTCCAATCAGTAATACAGACATCCCACTGTGTCTACAATCAACAATGCAGACATCCCATTGGCTCTCCAGTCAATAACACAGATATCCCACTGGGTCTACAGTTAACAATACAGACATCACACAGGGTCTACAGTCAATAACACAGACATCCCACTGGCTCTCCAATCAATAACACAGACATCCCACTGGCTCTACAGTCAATAACACAGACATTACACTGGGTCTCCAATCAGTATCACAGACATCCTACTGGCTCTACAATCAGTAACACAGACATCCCACTGGCTCTACAACCAGTAACACAGACATCCCACTGGCTCTACAATCAATAACACAGACATCACACTGGCTCTCCAATCAGTAACACAGACATCCCACTGGCTCTCCAATCAGTAACACAGGCATCACACTGGCTCTCCAATCAGTAACACAGGCATCACACTGGCTCTACAATCAGTAACACAGACATCCCACTGGTTCTACAATCAATAACACAGACATCCCACTGGATCTCCAATCAGTAACACAGGCATCACACTGGCTCTACAATCAGTAACACAGGCATCACACTGGCTCTACAATCAGTAACACAGGCATCCCACTGGCTCTACAATCAGTAACATAGACATCCTACTGGCTCTACAATCAATAACACAGACATCACACTGGCTCTCCAACCAGTAACACAGACATCCCACTGGCTCTACAATCAGTAACACAGACATCACACTGGCTCTCCAGTCAATAACACAGACATCCCACTGGCTCTCCAATCAGTAACACAGACATCCCACTGGCTCTCCAATCAGTAACACAGACATCCCACTGGCTCTCCAATCAGTAACACAGACATCCCACTGGCTCTCCAATCAGTAATACAGACATCCCACTGTGTCTACAATCAACAATGCAGACATCCCATTGGCTCTCCAGTCAATAACACAGATATCCCATTGGGTCTACAGTTAACAATACAGACATCACACAGGGTCTACAGTCAATCACATTGGATGTAGAAGACAACAGGGTAGACTTTAAGGGGGAAACTGTGCTTAAATTGGACCGATGACATTATGCTCAGCACTAATACAACCAGCATCAATGGGAAGCAGCTCATGACCATCAACTGAAGACTGCGTGGAAAAGTATCATTGAAGGTCAGTTGAACATAATTAATAGAGGTTCCAGGTACTTTCAGAACCTGTTGCCCTTGCAGCAATGAACTCAGTACCTTGAGAGGTGCCATCTTCAAAAGAAAATGTGTATTTGCATCCGAAACCTTCCATCAGGATATCTATTTGGAATTGTACGAATGGTAAATGGAGGTGTAGAGATTTTTTTTTATTCTCTCCTGGGAGGTGGTCCTTACTGGCTGGACCAGCTTTTATTGCCCATCCCTAGTTTGAGAAGGTGATGGTGAGCTGCCTTCCAAGTGCTGGAGGTAGACCCAGCCTTTAGGGAGGGAGTTCCAGGACTTTGAGCCAGCAACTTTGGAATAAGAGCAACAGATTTCCAAGTCCGGATGGTGAGTAGTTTGGCGGGGAACTTGTGATGCTGGTATTCCCACGTATCTTGTCCTTCTCAATGGAAGTGTTAGTGGGTTTGGAAGGTGTATCTGAGGATCTTTGGTGAATTCCTGCGGTGCATCTTGTAGATGGTACACACTACTGCAACTGAGCATTGGTGGTAGAGGGATTGGATGCTTGTGGATTTGGTGCCAATCAAGCAAGCTGCTTTGTCCCAGATGGTGTCAAACATTTTGAGTTTTGTTGGAGCTGCACTCATCCAGATGAATAGGGAAGATTCCATCACACTCCTGACTTGTGCCTTGTAGGTGGTGAGTTACTCGCTGCAGTATTCCTCGCCTCTGACTTGCTCCTGTAGCCATTGGGTTTATGTGGCATATCCAGTCTATTGTCAATGATACCCTCCACAATGTCAAGAAGATTGTCTCCTATTGGTGATGGTCATAGTCTGGCATATGTATGGCGTGAATCTTACTTACCACTTTCCAGCCCAAGCCTGGATATTGTCCAGATCTTCTTCCATTTGATCATGGATTGCTTCAGTATCAGAGGAGGTCACGAATGGTGCTGAACATTGAACATCCCCACTTCTGACCTAATGATGGGGGGAAGGTCATTGATGAAGCAGCTGAAGATGGTTGGGCCTAGGACACTACCCTGAGGAACTCCTGCAGAAATGTCCTGGAGCTGAGATGGCTGACCTCTAACAAACAAGAACCCTCAGACATCCTTCAGTTTGAAGGATTTTAGAGTCAGCACATTAATGTTCCTTGTATTTTAAAGGAGGCGATGTGTTTAGTTTATGTCATCCCCACGGATATGCTAACCAATTCCTTATTCTTGATCCAGACAGAGAGAAACATTTCTTATATTGTTTTGCTTTGATTCAGCAGGGTGTCAAAATCAAAGGTTGTATTAGACCCGGTGACTCATCTGAGATTTGATACATTTACTTTGCAAAGTATCATAAAATATTCTCAAATTCAATCCTCAAGGAAAGCAAAAACTAGCAAACCACAAATGATTGTTCTAGATTCTGTGATTTCAAACTTTTGGAGAATCGTATGTAACAATGTAGAGGGATTATAAATGTGAATTGACATGAAATTCATTAAAAAAAAATCTTGAAAGACACAGTGGGATGTGTGGCAGGATTATTTGACTAACAAACGAATACAGTGATAATGAGATCTGTCTGTTTGGAAGGATAAAAGTAGCCAGCAATTTAGGTTCCAATCACTGATGGTCAGAATTTCAATTTGACTGAAGGTGCTTAAACAGACATTTGGAAATTTTGCACAAGCTTAGAAGCAATTTGGCTGGAATTTACTGCTCTCCGTTAGTGGAGGGTGCTTCATCTGAATTTTATCACCTTCCTGCCCATGGCCGAGCACAGCAAAGGGAGGAATACTGGTGTAGTGGTCTTCGAACTGAAGGAATATCCCAGAAATTGTGAGCTGATACTGTGGGGCAGTTACCACTCCCTATAGTGATAGCTGGGAGCACTTGGATGAATTCAAATGAATTAAATAAGTAACATCAATACTGGTAGCAATTCACCTTGTTCATGCATGTCCTTTCGGGAAAGAAATTGACTATTGTTTGGTCACAAGGTATCTCCAGACCCACAGTAATGTGGTTCATTCTTACCTTCCCTCTGAAATGGCCTAACAAATCATTATGCTTAGGGGCAACTAGGTTTGGGGTGGAGTGATTTACATAAACAGCCCCTGCGCCGCGTACCACAAAAATTTCTTTTTACAAAATGTCTGCAATGGGAAGGTTCGAGGTCAGCCTTACCACCGTGATGTCTCTGCTCCTGAACACCCCCTCCCCCTCCCAATCCTGCCACCACTGAGATTTAGGCCGTTACTCGCTGGAACTTAGAAGAATGAGAGAAGATCAAACTGAGGTATTCAAGAAGATAAACGGTGTAAATAAAATAGACTTGGAGTGGATGCTTTTTCTTGTGGGGCATTCGGGGAGGAGAGGTCATCGTCTTAGGATAAGGGGTAACAAATTTAAAACAGTGTTGAGGAGAAACGACTTCTCCCAAAGGGTTGTGAAACTATGCTGCCTCAAAGAGCAGTGGATGCTGGGACAGCAAGCAAATTTAAGGAAGAGTTAATTTTTAATTGGTAATGGGTTGAAGGGATATGAGGAGAAGGCAGGAAAATGGCAGTGAGGGGCATATCAGCCATGATCGAATGGTGGAGCAGACTCGATGGGCCGAATGGCCTGATTCTGCTCCTATATCTTATGAACTTAAGAACAGCTGTAGGCATGAAACTCTCTCATACTTGCCTATGGGCTCCAAGGGGATGTTCCTTATTCCATGGCAAACAGAAGCTAATCAAGGCAGCCCACCCTTCCAGAGACTGCTTGCCTCTACCCTTGTCCCTGGATGCCTCACCCATGCTCCCCTTGTCAGAAGACACACACTCTATCGCTTTCATCATCTTCACTATCTTGTGGACTCGATCCCCCATAGATCCTGTGCCTCTGGTAGGTACATGACTGCTTTTTGATTCCGGACAATAGCCACCATCAACTACTTGAATGTCTGCCTTATAGCCCAATAAGAACTTATAATCCTTCTTCCATCCTTGTGTTTAGTGCTCAGTAATCAACACAAATTTTCATTTTCCATATTCTTTCCTCACAAAAACTTACGGGGGAGGTATGAACTTGACAACTGTCAGGTGACAATGACTTCTGCAAGCTATCTCAGACTTTCTCCCAGTGATGGTGTGGGATCTAATGGGAAGGAATCTTTATTGGACGGTCGTCTGTAGAAACAGTTTGAGGTTTACCAGGTCACAATACACAATGCTTTCAGAATTTTGATGGAAAGTTGCCCAATACTCAATGAGAGTGGAAACTGTTTGTTTCCTCTTGGCTTCCTCCAACTCACCAATGTCCACATTTGAAATGAGGTTGGATATATCTCCTCTAGTTAGCCTACTGTCCATGACAGTAACAGCTTTAAGGACATCTATGGATATGCTTGGTTGGACGCAAACATCTTTGTGCTTGAAATTAACAACCTGTACTGCTACTGAGCCCATTCAACTCCAACATTGTAGCTTTTTTTCAATTTCCTTTCTTGCACTGGAGTATAGATTGGGTCACAAACTACCAGAAACCCTGCGGCCGAACACTTTAACTCCCCTTCCCACTCTGCCAAGAGCATGCAAGTCCTGAGCCTCCTCCACCACCAAACTCTAGCCACTCACCACCTCATCTTCCACCTTGAGACCCTCCAACCACACGGGATTAATGTCGATTTTACCAGTTTCCTCATTCTTCCCCCCCCCCACCTTATGCCAGATCCAAACTTCCAACTCAGCACCGCCCTCTTGACCTCTTGTCTCTACCTGTCCATTTTCCTTCCCACCTATCTACTCCATCCTCCTCTCTGACCTATCACCATCACCCCCTGCCTTCACCTACCTATTGCATTCCCAGTTACCTTCTCCCAGCTCCACTCCCTCTCTCAGCCCCCGTGGGCTACCCCCATGTTCCTGATGAAGAGCTTCTGCCTGAAACATCAATTCTCTTGCTCCTCTGATGCTGCCTGACCTGCTGTGCTTTTCTTGCACCACACTCTCAACTGTAAGTAAGCCGAGTTATGGCAGGACAGCTCACCCAAGTGGAATGTGTATGCTGCAGAATGGGTAGAGTTGTAGATCTTCACATGTTCGAGGCCTGAGTAGGAAATGTCACTGGCTGCAGAAACCTGAGGTCTGGAGTTTAGAGTCAAGAGATGGCTGGGGTCACTGTAGTACTTTCGAGAGAAGGAGGACTCTGTGCTGTCCATTGAGAGGCGATCTCACTGCAGGATATGGGCATGCAGACAAATCAGGAATGAGACTCCATCAAGCAATCCGAAAGAACCAGGCAGGAAGTGCATGGATTTTGCTCATGAATCGGTTTTCCATTTTGGAAAATGATGAAAGCAATTGTTTCCCACAGGAATGCAGCAGGAGCTAAGTCCACGACAACTCAGGTGGCCTAGCAGTACAGAAGGGAAAAGAGAAAAGTTGAAGACCAATAGTGATGGGGGCTATGTTAGCGTGGGGGAGATGTTGGTGTAATGCCATTGTCACTGGGCTACTAGCCTAGATCCAGTCAAACATTCTGGAAGCATGAGTTCAAATCTCACCATAACAGATAGCCAAATGTACATTTGATGTTATTAAAACTCTGGAATTAAAAGCTAGTGTAACAGTGACAGTCGGTTGTCTTTTTAAAAGCCAACTGGTTTACGAATTCCCTATCAGAGAAGGAGATCTGCCATTCCTATCCGGTCTGGCCTACACGTGACTCTCGACCCATGGCGATGTAGTTCACTTTTAATTACCCTCTGGGCAATTAGGGATGGGCAATAAATGCTGGACCAGTGACACCCATGGCCCACAAAGAAATAATTTATGAAATGTTGGTGCGAAGCAGGAAGGTGTTTCTACGGACAGAGGTGTGACTCCAGGATGCTGTATTACCGCCATGTTACCTAAAGCAAGGATGTCACAGCAAGCATGCTTCCGGGAGAGAGTGAACATCCAGAGGTCATGGCTGCTGTTGGTACCAACGACAGACTTTGGAAGTGGGAATGTGGTGCTGCACACTAAATTTAGGGAGCGAGATAGAAAATTGGCAAGTATTTCCTCAAATGCAATAATTTCCAGATTACTTCAACTGCCATGTACCTCGTGAGTACAGAAAAAGGAGAAAAGGTCGATGAATCCCGAGCTGAGGAGGGAGGGATTTAGCTTCCTGGGACACTGAGAGGGGCTGAGTTCCTTGTGTGGATTTTTGCTAGGGCTGTTAAGGATGGTTTAACCTAAATCAGCAAGGTGTAGTAACCAGGACAGAATGGAAGATAAAATGAAGGTGAATAACATACACTTAAATTATTTGGGAACTTGAAAGCAGAGGCAATTAGGTTATTAGTTTATATGTGCTGTAAAGGTCAAATCGGGTTATTTTCAAGGATCAGAAAGTCTTTTGGAGCAGTGAGCTTAAGACAAAAAGTGTTGTGATTTTAAACTCACCAAGTTACCTGGTTAGATTATTGTTGTTTATCATTGGCTTGAGTTTTCATGGCTTACAGAAGGGGAGTCCACGGGAACAGAAGGAAGGTACACTTGGTATGAAAAGATCCATACCAGCAGATGTTTAGCAACTTAAAAGTAGTCAAAGCCTTGAGTTTATTTGTTTAAGGTTCAGTGAGAAAAGTCGATGAGTTAGCTTGGGTAGTCTCCTGTGCATCTCAGGAGAGACAATAACAGAGGTGTTATGACTATAATAGGGACCTGGCACAAGGAGGCGATGCATCCCAGGAGCCTGTGGGAAGTTAGAGTGGAAATTGTGCAGCATTTACCATGATTTTTCAGTCAACCAGTTCCTCTGGAGCGGCAGAGGCTGCAGGGTGATCTTATAGAGTTTTATAAAATCATGAGGGACATGGATAGAATGAATAGCCAAGGACTTTTCCCCCGGGGTGCAAGAGTCCAAAAACAGAGGGCATGGGTTTAGGGTGAGAGAGGAAAGATTTAAAAGGGACGTAGGGGGTAACATTTTCACGCAGAGCTGCTAGAGGAAGTGATGGAGGCTGGTACAATTACAACATCTAAAAGGCATCTGGATGGGTATATGAATAGGAAGGATTTAGAGGGATATGGCCAAAATGCTGGCATATAGGACTAAATTTATTTAGGATCTCTGGTTGGCATGGATGAGTTGGACTAAAGGATCTCTTTTCGTGCTGTACATCTCTATGACTTGATGACCTTCGATGCAGTGGCCATACCAAAGGATGAGACAATTACAGCTTTTACATCCTTGTTCAAAGAACACTATAAACTATGATCAGCAATTACAGACCAATTAGTCCAACTCTGGTGGGGGGAGGGGGGTCAACTTCTCGAATCAAACAATAATTTGTGTAGAATTTATTGTTATGTGGATCGTGCCACTAATTAAGGAGAGGTAGTGTGGATTTCTTAAGGGAGAGATATGTTTTAACTTGCTCAAGTATTTCGAATGATTCACCTGATGAAGGATCAGTGTTCCAAAAGCTAGTGCTTCCAATTAAACCTGTTGGACTTTAACCTGGAGTTGTGTGATTTTTAACTGAGTATTTCGAAGAAAGCTAATGAGGGTAATACTGTTAGAGTGGGTGGACTTGCAAAAGGTATTTTAGACAGTGTAGCACAGGAGATTTGGGAGCAAAGTTCGAGCTCCTGGATTAAAAGGGACGTCGGCCATATAGATATGAAATTGGCTGAGGGAAGAGGAAAAAGAGGGGAATCATTAATAGATATATTTCAGACTGGTGCAGCGGAGTTCCCCGGAGGTTTGTATTGGAACCTTGGTTTTTCCTGAGATATAAATGAGCTAGATTATAGTGTGCAGGGGGCAATGTTAAAGTTTGCAGTTGACACAAAACCTGAGAGAATTGTAATTGGCAAGGAGGGCAGGATAGAAAACTTCAAACAGATTTGTGGAGTGGGCAGATAGGTGGCCGATGAAGTTTAATGCAGAGAGGTCTGAAGTGGTCCATTTTTGTCGAAATAACATGGAGAATCAGAATAGATAAAGTGTTCCACTTTAAAGGATGTGTGGGAGGAGAGATACATTAAAGAGGCCAGTGTAATTAGGAAGAAAAGTTAACAAAGCGTACGGTATCCGAGACTTTATTAATAGAAACGTAATGTTTGGGGCAGAGTGGCTCAGTGGTTGGCACTGCTGCCTCACAGCATCAGGGACCCTCAGGTGACTGTCTGTGTGGAGTTTGCATGTTCTCCCTGTGTCTGTATGGGTTTCCTCCGGGTGCACTGGTTTCCTCCCACCATCCAATGATGTACAGGTTAGGTAGATTGGTCATGGTAAATTGCCCATAGTGTCCAGGGATGTGCATGCTGGGTGGATTAGCATTGTTACAGGTGTGGGTGGATGAGCCTGGGTGGAATGCTCTTTGAGGTGTAGACTTGATGGGCTGAATGGCCTGTTTCCACTCTGTAAGGATTCTACATTCATTCTGAGAGCTGGGGCAAGCATAATGAACTGAATAGCCTTCTACTGTCCTACAATGATTGTGTGATACTGTACTTATGTATGAATCCTGTGTACAGCACAGGCATTGGTGTTGTCTGTCTCTGCACTTAGAATCTAGTGAAGACTGAGCTTTTGGGTGAACAATATCGCAGTACAGCCGTCTCCTGGCACATAGGCTACTGCTGCATGAATTCTGCAAAGTACTGATTGTATTAAACAAGAAACATACACTTCCCTTTCCTCGGCTTCACACTGATTAATTTCTGCAGCTTTGTCACAGAAATCAGAACCAGATTTTAAATCAATGGTAAAAAAATACTTAAAAATAAAACTCATTAATGAAATAAATATATCCTTTTTAAAAAAAGCATATGGTGTCACAAAAATTTGATATGTTTAGAGGTGATCTGTGATCTTCCTTTTCTGATCTTTGCAATGTTTTCCATAAAGTTGCTCCATTTTTTTCTAAGGGACCTCTAATTTTACCTCCTGAAACTCCAATTTCTTCAGAGCATCCTTTATGAATAACTTCTAAATGCTGATGATTTTTTGTTTCCTCTTCTCCTAGCTCACACTCCTGCCCCAGTTCTTCTCCCCAGCTTCTCAATGCAGTTTTCCCTTTGGAATGCTGGGCTTGTCTTAATGCCACTTCCGCTGCTTCCTCAGCTGCTCTTTGGCGGCAATCATATGCCAGCTGCTGACTTACGTCTTAAAATGTCAATACTCTGCACAGAATTATGGTACAGAATGAGGCTATTTAGCCCGTCATGTCTGCACTGGCTCTCTAGTAAGTATTATGGCAATATCACTTGCCTTGTATTTCCCTATAGCTGAAAATGTGTTGCTGGAAAAGCGCAGCAGGTCAGGTGGCATCCAAGGATCAGGAGAATCGACGTTTCGGGCAAGAGCCCTTCTTCAGGAATAAGTTCCTGAAGAAGGGCTCATGCCCGAAATGTCGATTCTCCTGCTCCTTGGATGCTGTCTGACCTGCTGCGCTTTTCCAGCAATACATTTTCAGCTCTGATCTCCAGCATCTACAGTCCTCACTTTCTCCTTGTATTTCCCTATACCCTTGCATATTGTTTTCATTCAAATAATCATGCAACAGCCTCTTGAATGCTTCAACTGAATCTGCCTCCACCACATTTTCTGTCCTGAAGAAAGGTCACACCCCGAAACATCAACTTCCCCACCTCCTGATGCTGCCAGGCTTGCTGTGTTCTTCCAGCCTCCTGCCTGTCGACTTTGGATTCCAGCATCAGCAGTATTTTTTTGTCTCTAACCAAGTTTGTTCCTCTGTGAAATCTCTTCAAAGGATGCCCACTTTGAAGATGTTCTCTGCTTCCCTCAGACTACGTGCACTCAGTGAGTCCCTTTCTCACTGCTACAATGCTGTAACCTCCTCAGGCCTCCTGCTCCTTGACCCCTCGAAGAAAGAGACTCGGTACTACAGCCACATGACATTCCTCAGCTGCTGAGTCCTGAAGAGAGGGATTACATCCGAAAGGTTGACTTCCCCACCTCCTGATGCTGCCTGGCTTGCTGTGTTCTTCCAGCCTCCTGCCTGTCTGCTTTGGATTCCAGCATCTGGAGTCTTGCTTTGTCTCCACCACATTTTCAGGCTGTGCATTACTGATCTGAACAAATCAGAAAAGAAGTCTTTTCTCCTCCCCATATGTGTTATGCTTTCAAATCATCAAATCTGTGCCCTCTCATTCACCACCATTTTCTGTGCAAGAACAGTTTCACCCTATCTCCTCTATCCACATCATTCATAACTGTTAACACTTTTATCAGACCTCCTCTTAGCCTTCCCTTCTCCGAGGAGAACAATCCCAACCTCTCCGATCTATCCAGAAGTTTCTCATCCCTGAAACAGTTTTGTAAGTCTCTCCCACACTCAGTCTGATGTATTCATGTCCTTCCCATAACGTGGCACCCGAAAGTAAACACAGCACTCCAGCTGAGGTCTCACAAATGTCTAGCCCAAGCTCTGCAACACCTCCTTGCTATGCCTCTGTTAATAAATCCCAGGATAGTGTAAGCAAAGTGATTAAACCCACTCACTTGAATTTCTTTCGTTTTCTTCTGGGTTTTATCTCTTCATGGAGACAGTCAGATCTGTGTCTTTGCAAAATTGTAGTATATGACCAGCTGCCAATTCCTGGTATCTACCACCTTTACCAATGTGTAATAGTGGGTACGTTGTGGTTTGAGGACATTCACTGTCAACTGTCTTCCTTTACCGAGGAGAAAGGAAGGACTGCAGATGCTGGAGATCAGAGTCGACTGTATGGTGCTGGAAAAGCACAGCAGGTCAGGCAGCATCTGAGGAACAGGAGAATTGACATTATCGGGCATAAGCCCTTCATCAGGAATGATTGCTGATGAAGGGTTTATGTCTACTCTGTTTTCCTTTGTCTGTCCAGTGCTTCTCCATAACTGAAGCTGATGGACCTGTTCTGCTTCACTGCCACTTCCTTTCATTTTAGGTTTTCTGAATCTTTGCAGTCTTTCCTTCTTTATTTTACTCCATTTCCACCATTTGTGATCGTACTTCCAACCATCTGGACTGTTGAATTTTCTCCCTCTCTCTCTCCTCATTGAACATTTTCTGAAAACACCCTCGTTGATCACATGTTTGCGCACCAGTCCTCGTATCTTCTTCTGCGTTCTGTAGTGGCAATTAAATAGGATTTTACAAAAATGGCGTGGCATCAAGAGCAAGGTGGGACCTTACAAGCTAACTTTATAAAGGCACAGTTTAGCAGGCATGATCCGATACACGCTGTCTCAGCCTTGAGAGCAGACTACAGAATATAAACAGATTCGTATCGACAGAAGAAGTGAAGGACCTGGGAAAGAGGATTTCAATATACTGTACAAGAATGAAATGTACAATGAACGTGAATATGATCATGGGGGTTAGAGGTTGATGATTTTCTGTATTTATTGAGGCAGAACCAGGCAGCACATCAGACAATGCTGTGTTTCGCCAGACTAAGACGGATTCTCTCCCTCTGAGGCTGTTAGAATAAATCTGAAGTTAACCTGCATACCAGAGTACTCCTGAGATTTGTGTAGGAGATTAACCACAACAGTTCGATGATAGGGACCTGGGTTCATAGAACATAGAGCATTATAATACAGTAGGGGCCCTTTGGCCTTCGATGTTGTGTTGCCCTGTGAAACCAATCTGAATCCTATCTAACCTACACTATTCCATTATCATCTATATGTTTATCCGATGACCAGTTAAATGCCCTTAAAGTTGGTGAGTCTACACCTGTTGCAGGCAGGGCATTCCACGCACTTAGTACCCTCACGTGACTATCTGTGTGAAGTTTGTACATTCTCCCCATGCCTGCAGGGAGATTTCCTCCAGATACTCCAGTTTCTTCCCACAGATGTGTAAGTTAGGTGGATTAGCCATGCTAAACTGCCCATAGTGTGGGGATTAGCCATGGGAAATCCAGGGTTGGAGGGTAGGATGCTCTTTGGAGGCTTGGTGTGGACTCGATGGGCCGAATGGCCTGTTGCCACACTGTAATGATTCTACAATAACACTTCTTAAAGCACCCTGAGATGTCAGTCTATGGTGAGAAAGTATTGTTGTTAATTTGTGCATTTGATGACGATCTCCAGAATTGAATTGCATCTATGCTCAGTAAGCCAAGAAATAACTTGATTATTTCTCTTGTAGCCTTCAATATAAAAGGCCATTAGCTGAAACACAAGTGCAGCTAAACAGGATGTGATGGTTCTGCTGATTTGAAATTAATTACACCTTCAGCAGTTTTGCTTTATGCTGTTATTTCTAAGCTTGTTTCACTCATTATTACCACTTCTGTAGGCTTTCTGTAAGACCCATGAACCATCTTCAACTTATTTCATCTTGGCTTTCATTCATTTTGCAATATCTTACTCATTTTCGCTGTCTCTAATTCTCAGCAATCTTTGTCAAGTAATTAATATTAATAATATTAGCACTTGCATAACGCTGAAAAATCCAGTATACTTCACACAATAAATTGTTTGAAATGCAAAGTTTGCTTTTATGAAGGTAAATGGCATTATCGATTCATATTGAAGGAGTTTGTTTTAGGCTTGTACGATGTCAATGCTAATTAAAGTGCTGACTTGTTATTACTTCTGAAGTCCTTCAACACACTCCCCACTCCTGTACAATCTTCATAAAGACATCGAACATAGAACAGTACAGACAGGATGGTTCAAATACTTTTGTCTTTCCAGAACTAAATCAGAAAATGAAGAGGAAAGGAGATGATTTCAATGACTAGAGAAGGCACAAGGAGAGAGGTTGACATTAGCGGTGTTCAGGAACCCGAATGAGTAATTGAACATCAGAAAGGTAACACGTCTTGCATGACCTCTACATGAGAACAGTGTCACCTCAACCAGGTCCAAACATTTCGAGACAATTAGAGACAGGACACAAAGAACAGTACAGCACAGGACCAGGCCCTTCTGCCGTCCAAGCCTGCGCTGCCACATTTTGCCTTCCCATGTTAAGACTATCTTCACTTATAGGATCTGTATCCCTCTATTCCCTTCTTATTCATGTATTCATCCAAGTGTTTCTTGAATGTTACTGCTGTGTTGGCTAAGAGGAATTGTGATACCAACTGGGATCAAATATCATTGACCTCAATGATTTTGGGTGCAGTAGTTTCATAGTAAAGTAGCAGAGTCATGGATGTCAAGAAATTATACCCAAAGACCTCTCACAAACTAATAGTCAATAGTCAAGCGGAAAAATGTAGCTAAGAATATTTGAGTAATACCATTCTCTCGGAAACTGTTGTGTTTCTACCTAGAATTAATAATGAGAAGAATGCATTAACCCAAACATGAGATCTCACAGGGATTCAAATCAAAACACCTCCAAAAACCCACCAACGATGTTGTCAAAATGCAAGAGTGGCTTCTTTAGACGATCTCGTGTTTGGTAATCCTGGCATGCTGCAGTGTGCGCAGAGCTGACATCTTGTGCAGGAAGCTGCCAGTTTTTAGACAGAGGTGAAAAATGTACCAGGAAAGTGAGCTCAGTTGTACTGACAGCTTCACTATGTGAAATAATGGTTGTAACTCAGGAGAGTGAGAATGTAGCTTCAAAATGTGTTGCTGGAAAAGCGCAGCAGGTCAGGCAGCATCAAAGGAACAGGAGAATCGACGTTTCGGGCATAAGCCCTTCTTCAGGAAAGAAGAAGGGCTTATGCCCGAAACGTTGATTCTCCTGTTCCTTTGATGCTGCCTGACCTGCTGCGCTTTTCCAGCAACACATTTTTAAGCTCTGATCCCCAGCATCTGCAGTCCTCACTTTCTCCTAGAGTGAGAATGTATACTGGATAAATAATGGATATAATTCAGGACAGTGAGAACATATATTGGATAAATAATGGATATAACTGAAGGGAATGGGAATATATACTGGATAAATAATGGATATAACTTAGGGGAATGAGAATATATATTAGATAAATAATGGACATAACTTAGGGAATGAGAACATATATTGGATAAATAATGGATCTAACTGAGGGGAATGGGAATATATACTGGATAAATAATGGATATTAACCAGGAGAATGAGAAAAATACATGAATAAGCAATAGATATTGAAATAACTCCACAGAGACTGGATGCCTGTCAGCAAGTCCCTTTATAATTACACCGAAACAGTCCTTGACTTTAGCCTGGCTGTTCAGAGTCAGCTCTCAGAGAGAACAAAATCTTTGACCCACCTGTTTCTTTTTTTTTCCCTGTTTATATTATTTTATTAAACAAATTAGAAAACAGTTTACAAAAAAAAGTTAACATTTACAGCTGTATACAACAGCAATTTTACAAGGGAGAGGAATGGCAAAGCCAGGCCCCAAACCCTACCATTCAACCAGTTTACAGGGAAGTGAGGACAAACCTCAAATCATAGTTTCACATTATGACAAGACAGTGACAATGACATTTCTACATAAAAAGTCAATCCAGTTACATAAAAAAAGTGCATACAATACAGACCCAGCAAGCACCTGTCCCTCCCACCTTCCGACCACTCTCAGGCAGCCCGTCCCCACCTGTTCCTATCTGTCAGCCAGGGCTCCCTGATTGGACCAGATTAACAGCCCCAGTCAGGGAACTCATATTCTCTGAGGTCCAGCTGGCTGACCTCATTACAATCACTACAGATATAACTCCAGACAGTGACAATAGAAACTGGGTAAATAATAGATGTAACTCAAGACAATGAAAATATATTCTGTATCAGCACTGGTTCAAGGCGGATATTTAAAAAAGTCCTTTTACATCCTTTATTTGTCAGAGTATTGAGTATAGGAATTGGGAAGTCATATTGCGGATGTACAGAACATTGGTTAGGCCACCTTTGGAATACTGCATGCAATTCTGGTCTCCCTCCTATAGGAAGGCTGTTGTGGAACCTGAAAGGGTTCAGAAAAGATTAGCAAGGATGTTGTCAGCGCTGGAGGGTTTGCGCTATAGGAAGAGGCTGAATAGGCTGGGGCTGTTTTCCCTGGAGTATCAGAGGCTGAGGGGTGACCTTATAAAGGTTTGTAATATTATGAGGGGCACGGATAGGGTGAATAGACAAGGACGTTTCCCGGGGGTGGGGAAATCCAAAACTAGACGGCATATGTTTAGGGTGAGAGGGGAAAGATATAAAAGAGACCTAAGGGACAACTTTTTCTAGCAGAAGGTGGTACTTATGTGGAATGAGCTGCCAGAGGAAGTGGTAGAGGCTGGTACAATTACAACATTTAAAAGGCATCTGGATGGGTATATGAATAGGGAGGGCTATGCGTCAAATGCTGGCAAATGAAACCAGATTAATTTAGGATATCTGGTCAGCATGGACATATTAGACAAAGGGTCTGTTTCCATGCTGTACATCTCTATGACTCTAAGAAGGTCTACTTCAAGATAGCAATAAGCACAATTCAATTTGTTTCGATAAAGTTACCAGGATCTTCAGCAACTATATGCTCCTTCCGTAACATAGAGTTTCCATCGTGTGTGAGATCAGTAGAATGGGTGGAGCCAATATAATATATATATATATATTAACCCCTTCAGAGCCATGACCTGCATGACAGTTTGATGTGATTTTGAATCTAGAAGACCAATCGGACCTCTTCCAGTTCTGAGGGATAACAACCTACAATTAAATAACTGTAAGTACAATTTAATGTGGAATTTCCCCCTCAACAACTCTTTAAAGCCTTAGTTCAAAATAGATACAGCGCCCAGTTGTCACTGTGGAGGGGTTGGTGGTGCTGGGCAGATTGGAGACAGTGTAATCCATCTGCCCAGTATCCCTCAGTGCAGAGAAGGCCTGCTAGAGCTCTGAGCCCCTGGCCTGTTGCCAGGATTCCCATCTCCAGGCACTTAAATCATCCGAGTCAGTTCTGGAATTGGAGGCCAAGTGAGGAAATTACAGTCCACCTCCTTTCAGACTGCTGGGTGAAAGATGCTCATTGTTGCCATGGAGATGCCAGCCCCGAGCCCACCCCCTGTACAAATGGCCTGACCCTCAGCCTCCGTTCCTGCTCTTGGCTGGGTCCCACAATACGTCACATGTATCACAGAATCCCTACAGTGTGGGCCCATTGAGTCCACACCAACCCTCCAAACAGCATCCCACCCAAATCATTCCCTTACCCTAACCTTGCATTTCCCATGGCCAATCCACCTAGCCTACACCTCCCCGGACACTACGGGCAATTTAGCGTGGCCAATCCACCTGACCTGCACATCTTTGAACTGTGGAAGGAAACCGGAACACCCGGAGGAAACCCACACAGACACTGGGAGAGTGTGCAAACTCCACACAGATCTGGGGCTGGAATTGAACCCTGGCACTGTGAGGCAGCAGTGCTAACCACTGAGCCATCATGCCACCCCTATCAAGCATGTTACTATTCACTGACCTATGGTACTTTGAAATTAGTGAGGTGGGACATAGGAAGAAAACATATACCGCATTTCAACAAGATAAGCCGACGTTTAACAACAAAATCTCATACTGTCACTGTCTAAAATAATTTATGTTTATTCTCTCAGTTGAATGTTATATTTAAATCTCCAAAGTTTGCTGGTGTCCTTTGATTTGTACTCTCCCTCCTTTTTTGAATCCGGACTCTGTGGTGTGAGAAACTTGGCCTGGATCCATCACAGCCTTTGTCTGCTGTTGAAGAACTGCCTTCCCCACCACACCACACCACCCCCCCCTACAATTTCCTTCATTTAGCACCATGTTCTGAGCACTAGCCTCATCTTCCCCTTGGTGTTTGACAGGTTATAATTACAATCAATCCTTTCTCTCTCTCTCTCTCTCTCTGCTGCTGCTAACCTCTCATTTTCCCCAGAAAAGTGACATTTACTGCTTCAAAACCGGAGGAATGTGGACTCAGTTTACTGAAATTCTTCACATAATGTTTCTAGGGAGGGGCTTGGCAAGTCTCTCATCTGTTCATTTAAAATGAAACAGTAAGCCTTCAGTACCATCGATGAGCACCAATGTCATGACACTCCACTCTGCTAACTACAATGCTACTGCTTTAAGTTCATTTATTAAACAACAGTGAACTTATACAAACACAAATATAATTTCCTGTACAAGTCAAGTTTCACTTCATCAAAGTCTAATGGAAAGTAAATTGGACAATTACAAATGTAATCTATTGAATGTACAGAATATGAACTCAAAGTGTTCATTTAAAACCAAAGCCAGCTACAATGTTCCGCATGTTAATATCTTTCTGAAGTCCAATCATTCATATAGAGATGCTTTTATAAGCCATACAACACTCCCACCGAATTATACAATGAGCTAAATGGGTTAAACTATTGAATGCCATGGTTGATGGACTCAGCTCTTTATGTGGTTTCCCTTCACCTTGCCCTTCCTGCAGCAGACCTTCTGCATTTAAAGCCACTGAACTTACTTTCAGTTTCACACCTGGTCTGGTCCCTTTCACATAGGGAATACAGACTTAACGGAAGCACATCGGTCTGTCTGTACAATCAAGAGCAGCACCTTGCCTAATTATGCTAGTCACTCAATATTTGGACACACTTTTAAATATAATACACATCGGAACTCACAGCTCCTTGACAGCTGATTACTTGGGACAGGTCCATAAAAGCTGGCACTAATCTTGAACCTAATTCCCATGCCCTAACTCCAACTTCCAGATTTTCTGCTGCTAAGTTGGATAGTTTGAGCTGGAAATTTCCTGCTTTGCTGTGAGTAACTTGGAAAAGAAGAGACCACAGTTGTCACGATGGTCACTGTGGGAGCAGTATGACATGGATGAAGAGCAGAGTGCAGAAACTATGCGCAGCTCAGTGTCAAGTCCGGCTGGTTAGAAGACTCTGTCCTGGTTCTGGCTCTCACTTATAGAGTTATAGAGTTGTACAGCATGGAGACAGGCCCTTTGGCACATACTGGTCTAGCCCGAACAAAATGCTAACCTCATTTCCCTGCACTTCGCCCACATTCTAATCCTTTCCTGTCCATGTATGTGTCCAAATGCCTTTTGAATGTTGTTAGTGTACCCGCCTCAACTACTTCCGCTGGCAGCTCATTCCATAAACGGATCATCCTCCATGTAAAAAAAGTTGCCCCTCAGGTTCCCTTTTATCCTTTCCCCTCTAACCTCAAACTGATGCCCTCTAGGCCTCGATTCCCCAACCCTGGGAAAAAGACTGAGCGCATTCAGCCTATCCATGCCTTTCATGATCTTATACACTTCTATAAGATCTCCGCCTCAGTCTCCTATGCTGTAAAGAAAAAACTCCTAGCTTGACCATCTCTCCCTATAACTCAGACCATTGAGTCCTGGCAACATCCTTATAAATTTCTTTTGCACTCTTTCCAGTTTAATAACATCCTTCCTATAGTAAGGTGACAAAACTGAACACAAAACTCCAAGTGTAGCCTCACCAATGTCCTGTACAACTGCAACATAACATCCCAATTTTGATACTCACGCCCTGACTGATGACGTCCAATGTGCCAAAAGCTTTCTTCACTGCCTTGTCTTCCTGTGACTCCACTTTCAGAGAACCGTGCACCTGAACTCCAAGGTCCCTCCGTTCCATTACACTCCTTAAGACCCTACCAGTCACGATGAAACTCCTATCTTGATTTGACTTTCCAAAATGCAAGAGCTCACACTTATCTATATTAAACTCCGTTTGCCATTTCCCCAGCTGATCAAGATCCTACTGCAGTTTCTGAAAACCTTCCTCACTGTCCACAATACCTTCTATTTTAGTGTCATCTACAAACTTACTAATCATGTCTTGTACATTCTTATCCAAACAAACAGCAATGGATCCAGCACCGACCCCTGAGGCACTCCTCTTACTTTCTCATGTCCCCACCCACTTATTATGGCTCCCTTTTACAAAACTTGCGCCCACACCTCCCCCCTTACTTCCCTCCAAGGCCCCAAGGGACACTTCCATATCCGCCACAAATTCACCTGCACCTCCACACACATCATCTATTGCATCCGCTGCACCCGATGTGGCCTCCTCTATATTGGGGAGACAGGCCGCTTACTTGCGGAACGTTTCAGAGAACACCTCTGGGACACCCGGACCAACCAACCCAACCACCCCGTAGCCCAACACTTTAACTCCCCCTCCCACTCCAACAAGGACATGCAGGTCCTTGGACTCCTTCATCGCCAGACCATGGCAACACGACGGTTGGAGGAAGAGCGCCTCATCTCCTGCCTGGGAACCCTCCAACCACAAGGGATGAACTCAGATTTCTCCAGTTTCCTCATTTCCCCTCCCCCCCACCTTGTCTCAGTCAAATCCCTCGAACTCAGCACCGCCTTCCTAACCTGCAATCTTCTTCCTGACCTCTCCGCCCCCACCCCACTCCGGCCTATCACCCTCACCTTGACCTCCCTCCACCTATTGCATTTCCAACGCCCCTCCCCCAAGTCCCTCCTCCCTACCTTTTTATCTTAGCCTGCTGGACACACTTTCCTCATTCCTGAAGAAGGGCTTATGCCTGAAATGTCGATTCTCCTGTTCCTTGGATGCTGCCTGACCTGCTGCGCTTTTCCAGCAACACATTTTCAGCTCTGATCTCCAGCATCTGCAGACCTCACTTTCCCTTTTACACCATGTCAACTTATGTCCCTTGCAAACCCCATCGTCCCTTCCAGCCCCCATGTAAATTCATTCCAATTCTTCAGTCACAGGCAGACCTTAGTAGCCATGCGGTGATTAAAATAAAGAAATTAAAGCTCTAGAAATCTAACACTGTGCTCACAAAAAGACTTGATCATAAAATAAATTTCCATTCACAAAAGCCTATTAAAAACCACTTTTGATTCTCAAGTGTTGGCAGATGAGCTGGAGTTACGGGTGCGTACAAATGGACATTTGGCCGGCAACAGACCTCTGATTGGTCTGCGGACTGGAATGGCAAAGGGATTCTGCCACCACCAACAACGTGATTGGTCATATCAGGTAGGTGTACTGTTGGCAGCTGTGAACATGATACAGGAAACTATCAGACTTATACATGTTCAGACACTCTCTCTGTTCTCTGCAGTCAAACTTGTTTAAGCCTGATAACACCAATTCATTCATCCTTCAGCAGCCTCTATAAGTTGTGACTTTTATTTAAGAAGTCAGAGATATTTATAAGTTCTAACCAGCCTTCTGATAAAATCTGGAAAAGGAACACCGAGAAGCAGCATTCTGATTACCCTAAGGATCATCTCAGTAGGCCTTGAGAACATGAACCATCGATCAGTTTTCCCATTTTTCTCTCCATTCATAAAATCCTTTGTGTGTGTTTAAATATGTATGTGTATGCGTTTGTGTGTGTTTGTGTACGTAGATGTGTTTGCCTGTTTGTGCTTGTGTTTGTATGTGTGTCAGTGTCTCTGTGTTTGTGTGTATGTATATGAGTCAGTGTGTGTCTTTGAGTGTGTCAGTGTGTTTTTCTGTGTGTGTATGTTTAGATTATAGTTTTAGCCAGTAGAATTATATGCTGATAGTTCATAATTGTTTACCTGCAGCTCATTTCAATTATTAAAGAACTGGGGATCTAATAAATGTCGAATTGTGACAGTTAAACAGATTTTACCCACATTTATCCTGTACATTTGTGGAGTAAGGCTCATGAAACACTCGAAATTGGGGCTTCCACATCTGGAATATGTCCTCATTTTTGAAGGCATGTAGTGTCTTTCTAGCTCTGCAAATATCTGCAGCTAATCATCGCTTTCACATCAAGGCATTTCCAGGTCAGTTATGAAGAAGGCATCAACTCTGGAGGAAGGCAGGGACCTGTCAGAAACACCTGTAGAGCGTTTCCAAGATTAGCTTCAGATTGTTCTGTGCTGTAAGTGTGTAATCTAGCCATACAGTTTATTCACCAGACAGTTTTGCATAGAGAATTGCAAAAAAAAATCATGATATGCAAATATAAACTGCAAGGGGGAGATTGTGGGGATGAAATTAGACTTAGGCAGGAACAACAGAATCACATCTGCCCACTGTTAAAGGACGTGCTAATAACCATCTGTAATGACATCTGTAAAACTGAGTGTGAGATAGACTATAAAACAAGCCAACCCATTGGATCAATCCTGTGGTGTAGTCCCTGCTGAACTGTTGAAGCGAGACCTGCTCAGTGACTTGGTGTTTCATCTCCAAAGCGGGGTAATCCCTACAAACAGGAAAACTAAAACTAATCTATTTTCAGGATGTGAGGAGCTTACCAGTGGTTGCTCAGCAAAGAGTTACTGGTGACTGGTGAACTCTCTTGTCGAATTTCCTCCCAGCTTGCTGCTGAGCAGCCTGGATGGTTAGTATTCAGAGTGGCGTCTAACTGGGCTCCTGCTCCAGTTCGGAAAGTTTCAGCTGAGGCAGATTTCACTCCTGACACTTGACTGACATTTCAGGGCGTCTCGTCAGTTTCACAGTCTCCGATCGGACTCTGCATAGTTTGGGGTTCAGGGGGGTAGCCAGGCTGAGCTGTCACCTACTGGGGACAGACTGTGATTCTTTACTGGGGATGGGGAATTTGAGAAGGGGGGTGGAGGAAGGGAAGAAGGTGGTTGTAGGTGAGGAAGGGACAGAAAAGGGAACTGGACATCGACAATGTTCACTGGGAGAGCTAACCAGCAGTTACACTCCAATGAAGGGTAAACAGCCCCATAACTGATCAAGCAGCATCCGAGGAGCAGGAAAATCAACATTTTTAGCAAAAGCCTTTCACCAGGAATCCTGACGAAGGGCGTTTGCCTGAAAGATCGATTTTTCTGCTCCTCGGATGCTGCCTGACCTGCTGTGCTTTTCCAGCACTACTCTAATCTTGACTCTAATCTCCAGCATCTGCAGTGCCCACCTCCACCTAGCCCCAGAACTGCACAGGGTTCAGAGGGCACAGTTCAAAGGATTGTTTGGCCCACAACGAAGAGATACAAAGGAGGATGTTTGATTTGATTGAGTGCGCTGGGTGGCTGGGTAACGGTGGATGGTTTCAGTGGCTGCAGGACGTGTTCTTGGAACGACGGATGAAACACAAGGCAGAGGGAAGTTCCACAAAGCAACTTATTCGGAGTTTAACCCCCACAACTACAACCGTGCTGTGCCGTTGAGGGCTCTGTGGTGTAAATTTGCAACTCAGGGATCAACGGCAGCTGCTTCCTGTCTGATTCAATCCAACCTGCAATGTCTCTTTATATTTTATTTTCTTCCATCCCGAAGTGTTGTCACACACACACTTCCAACCACCATAATTACCGGGTCTATTTTGTTTTGCTTTTTTTTTTCCAAACTAGCAACCATTACCAGTAAAAGCACCCAACTGCATATTTACAAGCAAAGCCCATTATAGGCAAAGTAACCATCAAAGGTGACGGGGAGATGGTTGCGAGAGCAGGAAGGGGCTAAATCAAAATGGAGTTGGAGCTGGGGAAGTAAAGCACTGCGTCTCCCCCCCCCCCCCCCCCCCCCCCCGCAGTGCCCCCTCTCTCTAAAGGCATCAAGGGCATTGATGGCACCGTGTGCTCCCTCTCCAAGGATATCCTAGCATGAAAATAACTGCAGAAGAGGGGAAGCAGGCAGCACGGCCCGCTGCCTGGTTTATTGCCAGCCTGGCCAGCACCAGGAGCAGACCCATACGGAGGTCCTCTGATTTGTTCACACCCCTCCTCACCAAAGATCAGGAGCATTGGGCTAAAGTGCAAGCAGCAACGTGTTTTCTAATCAACGAATGAGTGACCAGAAGGGGCTGTAGATTTAATGCCCAGCTTAGTAACAGGCCGTATGTACCAACCAGCCTGTGTAAATAGTCTCCTATTCCTTTCTCTCTCAGGCATGTACGTAGCTTCTCCTTCAGTATCTTGAAGTCTCAGCCTTTCTCTATAACTTAAACCTTCCATACCTGGCAACATCCTGATAAATCTCTTCTGAACCCTCGCTAGCTTAACAATATCCTTTCGATAACAGGGAGACCAGGACTGCATACACTTTTATCACTGGAGCATAGGAGGTTAAGAGATGATCTTTTAGAGGTTTATAAAATAATAACGAGTGTGGACAGGGTGATGGAAGGTGTCCTTTCCTTAGGATGGGACATTTCAAAATGAAGGAGGGCATATTTTTAAGGTGAGAGGTGAGAGACATAAAAAGGGGCAAATTTTTAATGCAGAGGATGGTTCATGTGGGGAATGAATGTCCAGGGACAGTGATGGAGGCAGGTACAGTTGCAACATTTAAAAGGGAGACAGTGAGGTCTGCAGATGCTGGAGATCAGAGTTGAGAGTGTGGTGCTGGTAAAGCACAGCAGGTCAGGCAGCATCCGAGGAGCAGGAGAATCGACGTTTCAGGCCGAGCCCTTCATCCGGTCCGAAATGTCGATTTTCCTGCTCCTCGGATGCTGCCTGTCCTGCTGTGCTTTTCCAGCACCACACTCTCAACTACAACAAATAAAAGACATTTAGATAAGTGCATGAATGGGAAAGGTTTGGACCAAGTGCAGGCAGGTGGGGCAAATTAGTTTGGGATTATGTTTGGCAAGGACTGGTTGCACCACTGGTTTCCGTAAGACTCTATCATTTACAACATCGGTTCTCAGCAAGTATGCAATCCAATGCAGACTGACTTCACATCAAATGAGTACTTTAGTGATTTCAGCTTCCCCCTACTCCAGGCTGACAATGTGGTGTGCAGGCTGAGAATCCTGGAGGATTTGATAGTGCAGTCCTGTCTGAGACCAGCCCCATCCTGCATTGAATCTCTGGGCAGTGGGACCTGCCCACGGCTCCAGCAGAACTCAGTATGGTTTCAAACTGTTTCCTCTTTCTCTTCCTGCACATTGCAGCCTGTTTAGAAAGGCTTCCTGTTGCAAATTCAAATCTAATTTCTTGCGAATATTTTTCAGTGATAAGAAGGGGAAATTAACATCTTATTTTTAAAAAACAGTGCCACATTACTCGAGGGTGGATAGCTTTTTGACAGGGGCTCAGCGTTTCCAGAAAACGCCAAACTTTAAAAACACCAGCAACAAAATATTTCACTTTATTCCTGGCCATGTGTTCAGCCATGAGGGAAGCTGCACAGAAACAGGGGGCCAGTCCATCTTCCAGTTAAACCACAGCTAATCTGTAACCCAATGACACTTATAACCCATGTTCCTCACTAACTTTATCAAGTAAACATCTAATAATGTCACTCTTAAAACTTGTAATTATCCTTGCATCTGTTTGGGGGAAAGGGGGAGAGAAATCGAGCTGTTTCTTCTCTCCGTTCTGTGACAAACTGCATAATTTCATTTGTGAATTGGGCTTTATGAGAGAAGTCATTGGTCAAACAGGGAGAAGTATGATTGCATTGTTTTATATTTTTCGAAACAGCAAAGTGATTGGGAAGAAAGATGTGGTGAGAGATGCAGTGTATATTCATGGCAATAGTTCTTGTTTTATACCTACACTGTCAAATATTAAAGTGAATCCCACACTGTCAAACATTAAGTTGAATCCTACACTAAAATATAGAACATTACAGCACAGTACAGGCCCTTCAGCCCTCGATGTTGCGCCGACCTGCAAAACCAATCTGAAGCCCATCTAACCTACACTATTCCAATCTCAGCCATTGGCCTATCCAATCTCTATTTAAATACTGTTAAAGTTGGAGAGTCTACTACTGTTGCAGGTAATGTGTTCCACGCCTCGACTACTCCGTGATATCTGTCCTTTATCTATCACGCCTCAATTTAAAGCTATGTCCCCTCGTGCTAGCCATCACCATCCTCAGAAATAGGCTCTCAACGTCCATTGAGAGACATCCAATCCCTGTACACCTCCATCCCCCATCACGAAGGACTCAAAGCCCTCTGCTTCTTTCTTTCCCGCCGTACCGACCAGTACCCTTCCACTGACACCCTCCTTCGACTGACTGAACTGGTCCTCACCCTGAACAACTTCTCTTTCCAATCCTCCCACTTCCTCCAAATGAAAGGAGTAGCCATGGGCACCCGCATGGGCCCCAGCTATGCCTGCCTCTTCGTAGGATATGTGGAACAATCCATCTTCCGCAACTACACTGGCCCCACCCCCCACCTTTTCCTCCGCTACATCGATGACTGTATCGGCGCTGCCTCGTGCTCCCACGAGGAGGTTGAACAGTTCATCCACTTCACCAACACCTTCCACCCCGACCTCAAATTCACCTGGACAGTCTCAGATTCCTCCCTCCCCTTCCTCGACCTTTCTATTTCTATCTCAGGCGACCGAATCAACACGGACATCTACTACAAACCGACCGACTCCCACAGCTACCTGGACTACACCTCCTCCCATCCTGCCCCCTGTAAAAACGCCATCCCATTCTCCCAATTCCTTTGACTCCGCCGCATCTGCTCCCAGGAGGACCAGTTCCAAAACCGTACAACCCAGATGGCGGCCTTCTTCAAGGACCGCAATTTCCCCCCCGACGTAGTCGACGATGCCCTCCACCGCATCTCTTCCACTTCCTGCTCCTCCGTCCTTGAACCCCGCCCCTCCAACCGCCACCAGGACAGAACCCCACTGGTCCTCACCTACCACCCCACCAATCTCCATGTACAGCGCATCATCCGCCGTCATTTCCGCTACCTCCAAACAGACCCCACCACCAAGGATATATTTCCCTCCCCTCCCCTATCAGCGTTCCGTAAAGACCACTCCCTCCGTGACTCCCTCGTCAGATCCACAACCCCCACCAACCCAACCTCCACTCCCGGCACCTTCCCCTGCAACCGCAGGAGGTGCAAGACTTGCGGCCACACCTCCCCCCTCACCTCCCTCCAAGGCCCCAAAGGAAACTTCCATATCCGCCACAGATTCACCTGCACCTCCACACATATCATCTATTGCATCCTCTGCACCCGATGTGGCCTCCTCTATATTGGGGAGACAGGCCGGCTACTTGCGGAGCGTTTCAGAGAACACCTCTGGGACACCCGGACCAACCAACCCAACCACCCTGTGGCTCAACATTTCAATTCCCCCTCCCACTCCACCAAGGATATGCAGGTCTTTGGACTCCTCCATCGTCAGACCACAACAAAACGACGGTTGGAGGAAGAACACCTCATCTTCCGGCTAGGAACCCTCCAACCACAAGGGATGAACTCGGATTTCACCAGTTTCCTCATTTCCCCTCCCCCCACCCTGTCTCAGTCAAATCCATCAAATTCAGCACCGCCTTCCTAACCTGCAATCTTCTTCCCGACCTCTCCGCCCCCACTCCAGTCTGACCGATCACCCTCACCTTGACCTCTTTCCACCTATCACATTTCCGACGCCCCTCCCCCAAGTCCCTCCTCCCTACCTTTTATCTTAGCCTGCTGGACAAACTTTCCTCATTCCTGAAGAAGGGCTTATGCCCGAAACGTCGATTCTCCTGTTCCCTGGATGCTGCCTGACCTGCTGCGCTTTTCCAGCAACACATTTTCAGCTCTGATCTCCAGCATCTGCAGACCTCACTTTCTCCTCTCAATGTCCACCCTACCTAACACTGATTATCTTATATATCTCAATTAATCACCTCTCAACCTTCTTCTCTCTAATGAAAACAGCCTCATGTCCCTCAGCCTTTCCTTGTAAGACCTTTCCTCCATACCAGGCAACATCCTCGTAAATCTCCTCTGAACCCTTTCCAAAGTTTCCACATCCTTCCTATAATGCAGTGACCAGAACTCTACGCCAATTGTGGCCGCATCAGAGTTTTGTACAGCTGCAGTATTGATCTCATGGTTCTGATACTCAATCCATGTACTAATAAAAGCTAACACACCATGTACCCTCTTAACAACCATGTCAACCTGGATGGCAACTTTCAAGGATCTATGTACATGGACACCGAGATCTCTCTGCTCATCTACACTACCAAGAATCTTACCATTAGGCCAGAACTCTACATTCCTGCTACTCCTTCCAAAAGTGAATTACCTCACACTTTACTGCATTAAACTCCATTTGCCACCTCTCAGTCTAGCTCTGCAGCTTATCTATGTCTCTCTGTAACCTTCAACATTTTTCGCCACTATCCACAATTCTACCGACTTTAGTATGATCAGCAAAGTTACTAACCCATCCTTTTATGCCCTCATCCAGTTCATTTATAAAAATGACAAACAACAGTGGTACCTCACTAGTAACTGAACTCCAGGATGAGTATTTCCCATCAACCACCACTTTCAGCTAACCATTTTCTGATCCAAACCGCTAAATCACCCTCAATCCCATGCAATAGCCTACAGTGGGAAACTTAACAAAATGCCTTATTGAAACCCATATACAACACATCAACCACTTTACCCTCATCGATCTGTTTGGTCACCTTCTCAAAGAACTCAATAAGGTTTGTGAGGCATGACCTACCCTTCACAAAGCTGTATTGACTATCCCTAATTAACTTATTCCTCTCTAGATGATTTTAAATCCTATCTCTTATAACCTTTTCTAACGCTTTGCCCACAATTGAAGTAAAGCTCACTGGTCTATAATTTCCAGGGTTGTCTCTACTCCCATTTTTGAACAAGGGGGAAACATTTGCTATCCTCCAGTCTTCTGGCACTATTCCTGCAGACAATGAGAACATAAAGATCAAAGCCAAGGCTCAGCAATCTGCTTACTGGCTTCCCAGAAGATCCTCGGATAAATCTCATCCAACCCAGGGGATTTATCTATTTTCACACTTTCCAAAATTGCTAACACCTCATCCTTATGCATCTCAATCCCATCTCATCTAGTAGCCTATGTCTCAGTATTCTCCTTGACCACATTGTCTTTTTCTAGTGTGAATACTGATGAAAAATATTCATTTAATGCTTCCCCTATCTCCTCTGACTCCACGCACAACTTCCCAGTACCATGCTTTATTGGTCCTAATCTTACTCTAGTCATTCTTTTATTCATGATATAGCTATAGAAAGCCTTAAGGTTTTCCTTGATCCTATCCATCAATGACTTCTCATGTCCCCTCCTGGCTCTTCCTAGCTCTCTCTTTAGGTCTTTCCAGACAAATCTGTAATTCTCCAATGCCCTAACTGAGCCATTTCATCCTAACATAAGCCCTCTTTTTCCTCTTGACAAGAGATTCAACTTCCTGTAGTAGGTGGTCCTTGAATAAGCTCCACATTTCAATTGTGTCCATCACCTGCAGTTTCCTTCCACAACCTATGCATCCAAAATCTTGCCTAATCGCATTGTAATTGCCTTTCCCCCAGCTATAGCTCTTGCCCAGTGATATATACCTGTCCCTTTCCATCACTAACGTAAACATAACCGAATTATGGTCACTATCAACAAAGTGCTCACCTACCCCCAAATCTAACCTGGCCAGGTTCATTACCCAGTACCAATTCCAACATGATTTCACCCCTTGTTGGCTTGTCTACACTGTTAAACATTAAGTCGAACCCTATACTGTTAAACATTAAGGTGAACCCTACACTGTTCTTATAAAGCGGAGGTTGACCCCCCTCTGGCAACTAAAACAGAAACACTCAGACAGGCTCTCATAACCTCATAATCTGTTAACAGGAGGTGTGACAAAGGGCATTACCTACCCTTCACCACCGCTCCCCCCACTGTTATAAAAGCATGGTTAAATGAAATTAAATCCTTTCACTCACTCTATAATCAACAAGTCACAATTTATTTGTCTAACTCCAACAATGAACAAATTAACAGAGCTACTAACAAATCAAACAATTTCCCTCAAACTAGTAACTATTCCTCAATAAAACAAAATCCTAATCGAATGCTGTTTCAGTGAATACAAGTCCCACTTATATAGCAAAACAATAGAATGTAGACTCTCAAGATTACAGTTATGATACATCTTCCAGGATGGTCCTTAGCCTCTCCGTTGATCTTCTTTCAGAAACGTGTCTCTCTTCAAATTCTTGTGTCAGGAATGTTCTGTCTGTGATTTCTGCTGTCTGGAATAGTAGCTAGGAGTGCTGAGGTACCTTTATGAATTGAATGGTGCTTTCTCTGAGTGTTGGAAGTTGTTATCTCTTCAAATGACAGCTTGCTGGCAAATGACAGTCTGATTTTCCAAATGCCATCATCTTGTATAACCTTGATAACCTCGTAAGTTCTTTATGATTGGATTGATTCTAGGTAGTTAAAACCACCAGGATTAAATTTAATTGTTTTGTTATACCTGAGGGCTGGATCTAAATTGATTGGCTAAATTTAAGAAGATTTGTTGTCTTGGCAAAAATGATGCTTGGCTGTTTGATACAAAACTGTTTCAATTCAGGTGCTCTCTGTGTACCTGCATTTGAAATCGCTGCTCAGACATCCATTTTAATTCTAAGCACTGAAAAAAAAAATCTTTTAAAAGGCACCACGCAATGTTTTCCCTCATTTTACAATTCTACGTGCACCTACTTCACAACACTGTTAAACATTGAGATGAATTCTACAATATCAAACACTAAGGTGAATCCTACACTGTCAAACATTACAGTGAATCTTGCATGGTTAAACTTTAAGGTGAATCCCACACTATTAAATATTAAGGTGAATCCTACACTGTTAAAAATTTAAGATGACTCCTGCACTGCTAAACATGAGGGTGAATCCTGCACCGTTCAACATTAAGTTGAATCCTACATTATTAAACATTAAGAGGAATCCTACACTGTTAAACATTAAGGGAAATCCTACACTGTTAAACATTAAGGGAAATCCTACACTGTTAAATATTAAGTTGAATCCTACACTATTAAACATTAAGTTGAATCCTACATTATTAACATTAAGTTGAATCCTACACTGTCAAACATTAAGGTGAATCCTACACTGTTAAACATTAAGTTGAATCCTACATTATTAATATTAAGTTGAATCCTACACTGTTAAACATTAAGGTGAATCCTACACTGTTAAACATTAAGTTGAATCCTACATTATTAACATTAAGTTGAATCCTACACTGTCAAACATTAAGGTGAATCCTGCCAGTTAGAATTTTGTTTGTATCCAATCATTTCATTAACACCAAACAGGTGGTCAGGTGAGCAGACAAACGGTTGAGTAGTTGTGACTTTTGAAAAGCAGATTAACCCACACCCTGGGTTTCTGATAGTTTAGTAGGTCAGATAGTTGCAGTGACATACTGAGTTAACTAGTATCACTGGCTCAGTCCCTGCACTGACTGTGGCCACTCAGAGTCTTCAATCTAGGCTCAATGTGGAGCGGTGTCCCTTGAGCTATGTAACCACTGGTCTCGAACTGAGGGGGGGGTGCTTACTCATTGACTGTGGTCAAAAAGATACTTAAACCCCTTCCCCTACCCCAATAATACAACAAAAGATGCTAGAATTCAAATAGGAGTTGAGGTGATGTCGATGCACTGATCAGACCCCAGTACCTGTTTATTAATGGTACTGTCACCTACCTTTCTAGTGATTTCACTTGAGTCTGCAGCAGGACCATTGTATGAATGAGCTCCTGAGACATCTTGGCAGTGACATCAGAACCTGGCCTCGGTGGGCAGATAATTACACCTGAGTAGCTTTTAAACAACCTCAGACCTAATAACTGAGATGATGTTAGTGAGCCTGTGTGTAGCAGTGTTGCCATACACTGATAGGGGGCAGCGTTCAGCACTTTCACTGAAATGGGATAGTAACAAAGTGACTCATGCAAGCCCATTCAGGACTAGTCCCACAGTGCCTCCTGGTGGTCATTCACAATTAGAGATTGGGGCCTGTGCTCTGTCAGTCTGGGAAGTCTAAAGAGGAGAGAACATTGTTCCTCACTGCAAGGGGATATCACTTACCAGGGCTGTTTGATAGGTGATAAATTCAGGCACAGAATATTTGCATAACCTTAAGGTAGAAAGAGCAAACATCCAAATGTTCAGCTTCATGGGTGACTGAAGACTTTAGGTGATAAACTTGTCTCTGTGGCTCCACTGGAACTGGCCCAATGGAAACCAGAGCCACGGAAAATAGCAGTGACTGGGCTCCTTACTTGAGAAAGGATGTACTCACACTGGAGGGGGTGCACAATAGGTTCACCACGTTCATTCTGGAGTTGAGAATGTTGACTTGTGAGGACAGATTGAGTAGATTGCGGGACCATACTCATTGGAATTTCGAAGAATGAGGAGGCATATAGAAACATATAAAATTACGAAGGAAGTAGATAAGAAGAAACATGGAGGATGTTTCCACTGGCGGGTGAAACTAAAACTAGGGGGCGTAGACTCAAAATAAGGGGGAGCAGATTTAGAACTGAGTTGAGGAGGAACTTCTTCACCCAAAAGGTGAGCATTTGGGTAAGTGGAGCTAAGTCCATGAAAAGGCCAGCTATGAGCTTATTGAATGGTAGAACTGGCACCAGGGGCCAGATGACCGACCACTGCTCCTAGTTCTTTTGTTCTTATGTTGCCTCTATTTTGGTGGGTGCTGAGATCAACGTAGGAAAGGGCATTGGTACGGATATGCTGGGTGTGCTAAACACACACAGTGCCAGCACATTAGAACATAGTAGGGCAGCACAGTGACTCAGTGGTTAGCACAACTGCCTCGCAGCGCCAGGGACCCGAGTTCGAGTCCAGCCTGGGGCGACTGTCTGTGTGGAGTTTGCACGTTCTCCCCGTGTCTGCGTGGGTTTCCTCCGGGCGCTCCGGTTTCCTCCCACAGTCCAAAGGTGTGCGGGTCAGGTGAATTGGCCATGCTAAATTGCCTGTAGTGATAGGTGTATTAGTAGGGAGTAGGTGGAAGGGTTACTCTTCGGAGGATCGGTGTGGACTTGATGGGCCAAAGGGCCTGTTTCCGCACTGTAGTGAATCTAATCTAAAGAATATAGAACAGTACAGGCCCTTTGGCCCACGATGTTGGGCCAAGCATTTGTCTTAATCTAAGATCAACCTAACTGACACATCCCTCAATTTACTGCTGTCCGTGTGCTTATCCAACAGTCACTAACATGTCCCTAATGTCTCTGACTTTCACCGCTGGTAATGCATTCCATCCACCCACCACTCTCTGAACCGACCTCTGACATCTCCCTGATACCTTCCTCCAATCACCTTAAAATTATGACCTCGCGTGACAGCCATTTCTGTCCTGGCTATCTACTCTATCGATGCTTCTCATTACCTTGTACACCTCTATCAAGTCACCTCTCTTCCTTCTTCTCTCCAATGTGAAAAGCCCTAGCTCACTCAATCTCTCTTCATAAGACAAGCCCTCTAATCCAGGCAGCATCCTGATAAATCTCCTCTGCACCCCCTCTAAAACATCTACATCCTTCCTATAATAAAGTAACCAGAACTAGACACAATATTCCAAGTGTGGTCTAACCAGGGTTTTATAGAGCTGCAGCAAAACCTCGCAGCTCTTAAACTCAACTCCCCTGTTAATGAAAGTTAAAACACTAAATACCTCCTTAACAACCCTGTCAACTTGGGTGGCAACTTTGAGGGATCTATGCACATGGAACCCAAGATCCCGCTGTTCCTCCGCACTCCCAAGAATCCTTTCTTTAACCTGTCACATTACAGGTACACACACACACACACACACACACACACACTCTCACAGACTTGGATCCTTTACACTCACACACACACACTCTCTCTCACAGACACTCACAACCCCCTATCCGAGACACACATGCACACATACACATATAATTTTGTAAGGTGAATTTGTACTTGCAGAGTTACATTGTACTTTGCTCAAAAACTGCATGAATCCATGCAGGACTCTGTTAATTCATTTTTTAGATTAGAATCAGTCTAAACATTATAGCACAGACAGCAGCACACAGAGGGCTAACACGCAGTACTGTACATTGTCTGGACTGACACTAATTGTTAAAGTTCACTTGAGAATATAACTTTTAAAAAAAAGTTTTGTGATTTACATATGAAAGAAGTGAAATTAACATGGTCATTCTAACAGATGAGAGACTTAACAAAAAATGAATGTATTTTTCAAGATATAATTTCAGTTACATCACACTCTAAACTTTTGCTATAAATTCTGTGTCTTACAATCGTGATCTCCACAACCACCTGATGAAGCAGTGTTGCTCTGAAAGCTAGTGCTTCCAATTAAACCTGTTGAACTACATCTGGTGTTGTGCGATTTTTAACTTTGTACACCCCAATCCAATACCGGCATCTCCAAATTATGTTTTTCCAAATAGTCATAAATCCTATCTCTCAGAATCCTTTCCAGTACCTTGCTTACCACAGATGTAAGACTGACTGGTCTGTTATTCCCAGGGATTTCACTATTTCCTTTCTTTAACAGAGGAACAACATTCACCTCCCTCCAATCATCGGTATTACTCCTGTGGAGAGTGAGGATGCAAAGGTCATCGCCAGAGGCCCAGCAATCTCATTCCTCACTTCCCATAGTAACCTTGGATATATCTGGTCAGGCTGCATCCAAGGAGCAGGAAAATCGACATTTCGGGCAAAAGCCCTTCATCAGAGACTCCCTGGAGACTTACCTATCTGGATGCTTCCCAGAATTTCCAGCACATCTTTAGATTAGGTTAGATTCCCTACAGAGTGGAAACAGGCCGGTCGGCCCAACAATTCCACACTGACCCTCTGAAGAGTAACCCACCAGACCCATTCTCCTACATTTACTCCTGGTCCACGGTGTTCTCACTATCAACAAGGTCCCTCTCTCTAGTGAATACTGAAGCAAAAACTCTTTTAGCACCTCCCCTACCTCTTCAGACTCCAGACACAAATTCCCTCCATTTTCCCTGATCGGCCCTACCCTCTCTCTGATCATTCTCTTATTCCTCACATAAGTGTAGAACACCTCTGGGTTTTTCCTAATCTTTCCTGCCAAGGCTTTTTCATGCCCTTCTTAACTCTCCTCAGTCCATTTTTGAGTTCTTGCCTAGCTACCCTATAATCCTCTAAAGCTATACCAGATCCTTGCTTCTTCAACATTAAGTAAGCTTCCTCCTTCCTTTAGATGAGAAGCCCCTCTGCTCTTGCCATCCAAGGTTGCTTCACCTTACCATTTCTTGCCTGTCTCAGTGGGATAATGTTATTCAACATTCACATCAAGTTCTCCTTAAACAGCCTCCACATTTCTGTTGTGCCTTTTCCATAGAACAATTGTTCCCAATTTATATTCCACAGCTCCTGTCTAATAGCAGTGTAATTTCCCCTCCCCCAATTAAATACCATCCCATATTGTCTGTTCCTATCCCACTCCTTGGCTTTGGTAAAGGTCAGGCAGTTGTGGTCACTCCCACCAATGCTCTCCCATCAAGAGATCTGACGCTTAGCCTGGCTCGTTGCCGAGCACCAAATCCAAAATGGCCTCCCCTCTAGTCGGCCTATCTATATATTGAGTCAGGAATCCTTCCTGGACACATCTGACAAAATTGGCTCCATCCAGACCAACTGCACTAAGCAGGTTCCAATTAATATTGGAGAAGTTTAAGTCACCGATAATAACAAATCTGTTACATCTGCACCTTTCCAAGATCTGCTGTCCAATCTGTTTTTGCATCTCTGCTGCTATTGGGGGGTTTATAGAAAACACCCAATAAAGTGACTATACCTTCCCTGTTACTGACTTCCACCAATACTGACACAGTAGACAAACCTCCTCAACAACCACCTTTTCTGCAGTTGTGATACACTCTCTAATTAACAATGCTCCTCCCCCTCCTCTGTTGCTTCTCTCCCTATTCTTTTCAAAAGATCTAAACCCTGGAACATCCAGCAACTATCCCTGCCCCTGTGAAATCCATGTCTCCGTTATGGCCACAACATTGTAGTTTCAAGTACTGATCAATGCTCTAAGTTCATCATTCTTATTCCTGACACTCCTTGCATTGAAACAGACAGACTTTAACCCATCCCCTTGCCCTATTGACTGTTTATCCTTCCTGATAGACTCTCTACATTCTATTCCAGCCCATTCAACAACTACCCTCTCCTCTGATCTGTAGCTCTGGTTCCCATCCCCCTGCTAAACTATTTAAACCCTTCCAAAGTGTTCTAGCGAATTGTGATGTCAACTCGTCTCTAAAGCTAACTTGACATCTAAATGGCAAATATGGGCCATGTAAGTATAAAAACAGGAAATCCCAGCAGGTCAGATAGCATCTATTTGCTCTATTTCCAGATAGCAGCCCTGTCAGCATAGTTCCTGATGGGGCTATACCCTCTGCAACCATCTGGGACGTGTGGGGAGATTAATTGCCACCAATCCTCCTTTTTGCTCTTAGTCTGAGTTACTGATAAGGGGAAGGGTACCCACCTGAAGTCTTTGGTGGAAGATAGAGTCAGTCTTAATAAACAGCAGACAATAAACTTATCAAAGAGTACTTCATAGTCAATAATACTCCATCAGAGCGACATGAGAATCTTCTGTCAAACCACAGGTTGGGTTAAGATTAAGTTTGATTTATTCATAAAGTCATAGAATCACACAGAACAGAATAGACATTTGGCCTATCGAGCCAAAGCTCCATTAAATCTACACTAACGTTGAGTATATGAGTTGGGAGGTCATGCTGCGGATGTACAGGACATTGGTTAGGCCACTTTTGGAATCGTGTGCAATTCTGGTCTCACTCCTATAGGAAATAAGGATGTTGTGAAACTTGAAAGGGTTCAGAAAAGATTGACAAGGATGTTGCCAGGGTTGGTGGGTTTGAGCTATAGGGAGAGGCTGAATAGGCTGGGGTTATTTTCCCTGGAGTGTCGGAGGCTGAGGGGTGACCTTACAGAGGTTTATAAAATCATGAGAGGCATGGATAGGGTAAATAGACAAGGTATTTTCCCTGGGGTAGGCGAGTCCAGAACTAGAGGGTATAGGTTTAGGGTGAGAGAGGAAAGATTTAAGAGGGACCTAAGGGGCAACTTTTTCACACAGAGGGTTGTGTGTGCATGGAATGAGCTGCCAAAGGAAGTTGTGGAGGCTGGTACAATTGCAACATTTAAAAGGCATCTGGATGGGTATATGAATAGGAAAGGTTTAGAGGGATATGGGCCAAGTGCTGGCAAATGGGACTAGATTAATTTAGGATATCTGGCCAGCGTGGATGAGTTGGAATGAAGGGTCTGTTTCCGTGCTGTACAGCTCTGTGACTCTCTGTGATTCTCATCCCAATTTCACACACTAGGCCCATAACCTTGAATGTGCCACATTTCAAGTGCTCATCCTAGTATTTTCGAAAGATTGGGAAGTTTCCCACCTCAACTATCCTCTCAGGCAGTGCGTTCCAGTACCTCTTCACCCTCCAGAAAAATGTTTTTCTGTTAAATTTCCTCTAAATCTCTTGCCCATCAATTTAAAAATTATGCCCCCCTTGGTATTGACCCTTTTACTAAGGGGAACCACTGCTTTATATCCATCCTATCCATGCCCCTCAGAATCTTATACATCTCTAACAGGTCCCTCTTCAACCTTTTCTGCTCGAAAGAAAACAGCCTGAGCTTATCCAGGTAAACGTCTCCATCCCAGTCAATATCTGGTGAATCTCCTCTCTGCAAATGATTTCACATCCTTCCCATAACATGATGACCAGAACCACACACAGTATTCCAGCTGTGGCCTAAGCAAAGTTCTGTGCAGCTCTAGCATGATCTCACTGCTCTTATAACCTATGCCTCAACTATGCTGCTGAAGCATTCTGGTGCGTAACTTAGAGACAGCCAAACTAGTGGGAGATCCAACCACCAATTAACATCTCAGGAACAGTCCATTGTATCCTGCTGGGCAGAGCCTATCTTGTGAGGTCAGTTAACCGTTTCAGGTAAGAACTGCGATATATAACAGGAAGCAAGGTTATCGCTCTGGGTTGTGATGTCCTTTCATTAGAAACGAAGAACCAAAGAAATTTATCACGTTTTCTGCCAATGGAAGGGGTTGGGGGCAGGAAGGGTGGGATAAAGGACAGGGGATATTAAACGGCAAAGGTTAAATGGTTAGAAACTCAAGGGCAGTTGTAATGGGCGTTGTAAGCAAATCAAGGATTTGCCTGGATCAGGCAGGAATGGTTCCATAGCAGCCATCTGATTGCAATGTGAAGGAATAAAATCAAACAAAACTGACCCACTCTGCAATCGTTCAACTCAACATTGACTCTGGAAAATGGTGGAATGCCGAGTTGAAAGGAGAGGTACCACTACTTGCACAGTTTATCCTGCTTTTCACATTTTAGCATTCTGAAGAGATCCTTCCCTCCATAATATCCACCTCCAACAACCCTCCATGTCATTAGGCACCTCCTCAGGTTTTCTGATCAAGTCTTTTGGAGGCAAAGGTCCAGACCAGCAAAGATAGAAGAGCCTGCCTAAAATCCATCAGAGAATTTACACTGAGCTTTATCTCTATATTGGAGGAATTCAAACAAATTCCATTGCAGTGGTTCAATTGCACTTTGACTGGACCGAAGTCAGACAGACCCATGACTGGAAGCAATAAGTCACCATGAATCTGTTTTCCTAAATCTCCAACTTAATTCCTTCTGAAAGGGGAGTGACAGACATGCAATATTTCAAACTTACTTAATGAAAGTTAGCACTGCTGCCTCACAGCGCCAGAGACCCGGGTTCAATTCCCGCCTCAGGCGACTGACTGTGTGGAGTTTGCACGTTCTCCCCGTGTCTGCGTGGGTTTCCTCCGGGTGCTCCAGTTTCCTCCCACAGTCCAAAGATGTGCAGGTCAGGTGAATTGGCCATGCTAAATTGCCCGCAGTGTTAGGTAAGGGGTAGATGTAGGGGTATGGGTGGGTTGCGCTTCGGTGGGGCAGTGTGGACTTGTTGGGCCGAAGGGCCCGTTTCCACACTGTAAGTAATCTAATCTAGAAAGAAACACTGTAGCAAAGTAACAGTGAACGCTTGGACTTTGAAGACCTAAATGCTTGCTCTTGTCTTTTGTAGTCAAGTTGCCCTGTGTATGTGTGAGTGCATGTGATCACATATAGACATTTCAGATTTCAATCACAAATCCTTTATAAAGATAAAATCTATGAGAAAATCTGTCATTTGTTCTTGAGCGTCACTACACCCAAGGGATTAACAAACTTTGCTTTTAAACTCGGTCAGTCAAGAGGAGCGAAAAGGTGGAATCATACTGCTTTCTCACTCTGTCTGTGATTCTTGTCATTGTCATTCTCTGCCCTTGCTCTCACTTTGACCTCTCTTGTACAGTGCTCCAATGAAGCTCCAAGCAAGCATGAGAAGCAACATCACATCTTTTATGGTGCATTCATATAGCAGCCATGTTTAAAATCAAATCTGGCCATATCTTTTACTTCATTACTGTACCCATTAAATTCGCTACCATGAAGTTTTTTGTTATTTAACCTTTCCTGCCCTCTCCCTATAACTGACCCTCCCTTTTGTTATTTAACCTTTCCTGCCCTCTCCCTATGACTGACCCTCCCTTTTGTTATTTAACCTTTCCTGTCCTCTCCCTATGACTGACCCTCCCTTTTGTTCTTCTTGCCACCCCCACCCAAGGTTCAAATGACACTTTCACTCTCCCGTTCTTCTCCTTATGCAGTTCTGTTGACTTGAAACATTAACTCTGTTCTCTCTCCACACATGCTGTCTAACCCGTTGAGTATTTTCCGTACTTCCCCTTTTTCAATTCCAGGATCTGCAGTACTTAGCTTTTGCAATTGACCATGCAGTATCGATGCCCGGTCCTAAACCTCTTACAGCACCATGAGAGAGACCTCATTAGCAGTTGTCAATTGCCCAGCTATCCAAACAGCAAGTGAGGAGAATTCGACATTGTATTTGGTCTCGCAAACTTTGTGAAGCAGTACAGTGACCTGTCCTCAGGAAGTTTGCTGCATTTACAGTTCCTCTCAGATTGGAATACAGCAGGAAGCTGGAACTGAGGCGCAGTGTAGTGAATCTAAGCACACAGGGCAGAGCAGGAGAGCACTCTTTGGGAGGGGACACCACCAGGGGGAGCACCTCAGCCAGAGGCACCTACAAAGGACTTGGTGAGGAGTTGGTCACTGGGCTGCTTCAACCTCACAGACAAATTATCTCACCAAGATCCTCAATGTGAGCAATCCTTGAGAAGTAGCCGATATTCCACTGTTCCCCTTACTCCTCTGACAGAAGGCCCATGTATGGAAGGATTGGGGATGTCACCGCCTTTTCTCTAAACAGCAGGGGGAAGCTGGAGTGCAGGTACTCAGGGATTTCAAATAGCCTGGAATGCCATCACATGACGCTGAGGATCCCATATTGGAACAAGGTGGTGGATTGGACTCAGAAGGAATATCAGAGCAAACCACCCAGAGGACAGTTAAGAGTCAACCACAATGCTGTGGGTCTGGAGTCACATGTAGGCCAGACCAGGTAAAGATGGCAGTTTCCTTCACTGAGGGACAGTAGTGAACCACATGGGTTTCTTTCCCTAACAATTGACAATGGTTTCATGGTTATCTTTAAACTCTTAATTCCAGATTTGTTTTTTTTTAATTGAATTCAAATTCCACCATCTGCTGTGGCAGGATTTGAACCCAGGTCCGCAGAACATTTCCAGGGTCTCAGTGCAGGATTAATACAACTAGGCCATCACCTCCCCCAATCTCGCACAACATCTTTGCTGCAAACGTCCATCTCTCTGCTGTGGGCTGTCATGCATCGTGTTGGCTGAAGTCGGGAAACACAAGCCACTCAGATTAAACCATTCTACAACAACCCTGTCCAACAGAGTTTCTAATAACACGCCACAACCCCAGCTCCACAGTGTTACCTTCACTGTGGAATTAAAGCGGGTATGAAACCCTCTTGTGGGCGGCACGGTGGCACAGTGGTTAGCACTGCTGCCTCACAGCGCCTGAGACCCGGGTTCAATTCCCGCCTCAGGCGACTGACTGTGTGGAGTTTGCACGTACTCCCCGTGTCTGCGTGGGTTTCCTCCGGGTGCTCTGGTTTCCTCCCACAGTCCAAAGATGTGCAGGTCAGGTGAATTGGCCATGCTAAATTGCCCGTAGTGTTAGGTTGGGGGTATGGGTGGGTTGTGCTTCGGCGGGTCGGTGTGGACTTGTTGGGCCGAAGGGCCTGTTTCCACACTGTAATGTAATCTAATCTAATCTGAAACGCCTACTTCTACATTCAATGGACAGCAATTCTTAACCAGAGCACACTATTCCTCGGTAGAACTGTGGCCCTCAGCTACCGTAATGTGTGCAATGATAATTCACATTTCCCCGACATCGTTGTGACTATGCTATTTGAATACCTTGTCAGTTGTGTTTGAGCTATAATAAAGCTTGCTTCAAAGTGGCACTGAAGTCAAATGCGAGTTGCGGATTTATCTGACTGGTACTACAGTTCAGCCCCAGAGAGAACGGGAAGATGGATGGGAAGACAACGCATGCAAATGTTCCTGACTGTGGTTTCTGAGGGCCTTCTGCAGCAAGAAAGGCATGCTCATGTCTTCAGTACCAGCAGTGACCGTTTCACTAAATCCTTTTTTGCAAGCAAGGAGGAAACATTCGGTTAAATAAAGGGAACCTTTTGTTGGACTTCAGCCAACTTTTGGTGCGGCAATCACAATCGCTTGTCGAATTCGTCTTTGCTTCTGATATTTGACTCAAGTACAAATGCATTTCTTTTATAATCTAATTGCATAGATCATTGTGTTGACTGCAGCAGTTCAGTAAGAAGCACTGGTCTACAGTTAAGGTTAACGAGTAACTTTATTGCAATTGGGATTACCCCTCTCACTGCTCATCTCAGTAAGGGCCATAGTAATAAGCAAATTTCTTTGCTGACCATGAGGAAAACATATTCTGCTCACAGGAAGCGCTTATAAAGAAATGAAACAAAAGGGCTTTGCAAACCAGAATTATGTCAAGTGCTTGCAAACTGCCTAAAATACGCAGGATACAGCAAGCAGTCACTGAGAAACGTAGTGTAATTTTGAGATTTAGTACTCATACCATCCTAGTCACACTCTGTCTGGATTCTCCCATCTATTATATAATGTTGCTATGGTTACAGTCAGACTGAGAACGCAAAGGCATCCTTAAATTTTCTTACATGTCTCTGAGCAAACTGGACCTGTATTTTACAGAGTTTTGAAGAACTCGAGGGAATCTTATTGAAACCTACAAAACACTTTGAAAGCGATAGACATAGGTAAGATGTTTTCCCCAGTTGGGGAATATCGAACCAGGGGCACAATTTATAAAGTAAGGTGACACTAAAGTTAAGGAATAATTATTTTACTCAGACGGCTGTGCACCTTTGGAATTCTGCAGCACAGGGGGCTGTGGAAGCTCAGTCTGTCAGTAAGTCGAAGGTAGAGATTGAGAGATTTCTGATTGCCAGTGATGTAACACTAACACTAGCCCTAGACCAAAATCAAACTAATCCATCCCTTACCCTAATGCTAAACTTAACCCAAACCCTAACCTAGACCTAAGCCTAACCCTAACCCTGTCCATAATTTTAACACAAATCCATCCCTAACCCTTATGCTAAATCCAACTCTAATCCATCCCTTACCCTCATGCTAAATTTAGCCCAATCCCTAACTCCAACCCTAACTCCAGTCCTAAACCTAATCCTAACCTAACACTATCCCTATCCTGAATCCATCCCTAAAAACAATAACACTAGCCCTAGACCGAAATCTAACTAATCCATCCCTTGCTCTCATGTTAAATGTAACTGAAACCCTAATCCTAACCCTCGACCTAACTCTTGACCTAAGCCTAATCCTAAACCGAGCCCTAACCTTATACTGAACCTAAACCTAATCCTAACACGAATCCATCCCTAACCCTCACACTAACCCTATCCCTCACCTTAATCCTATCCTTTACCCTAACCCTATCCCTCACCCTAACCTGAATCCAACCGTAACCCTCACCCTAACCCTAGCCCTAAACCTAAATCTAACTCTAATCTATCCCTTACCCTAATGCTAAACTTAACCTGAACCCTTACCCTAGACCTAACCCTAACCTGAATCCATCCCTCACCCTCACCCTAACCACAACAGCCAATTCATTATCTGTCATGATTACCACCACAAGCAGCATAGTGGCTCAGTGGTTATCACTGCTGCCTCATAGTGTCAGAGACCCAGCTTCAAGTCCACCCTCATATGACTGTCTGTGTGGAGTGTGCACCTTCTCCCTGTGTCCATGTGGATTCCCTCTGGTTTTCCCCCACAGTACAGGTTCAATGGATTGGCCATACTAAAATGTCCAGGAGCGTGCAGGTTAGGTGAGTTAGCATGGGAAATGCAGGACTGGGGTTGGGTCTAGGTGATGCTTTTTGGAGGGTTGATGTGAACTCAATGGGCTGAATGGCCTGCTTCCACGATGCAGGGATTCCGTGATAAGCAAGCTAGAGAATTGCTGATCACTACCTGACATTCCAGACAGACCATGGATGAAGCTGGGAGTCAATCTTGATGAACTGATATCTCATTACAGTGGGTTACTAATCTACCTCCTCATAAAAGCTGGAAATGTGTTGCTGGAAAAGCGCAGCAGGTCAGGCAGCATCCAGGGAACAGGAGAATCGACGTTTCGGGCATAAGCCCTTCTTCAGGAATGAGGAAAGTTTGTCCAGCAGGCTAAGATAAAAGGTAGGGAGGAGGGACTTGGGGGAGGGGCGTCGGAAATGTGATAGGTGGAAAGAGGTCAAGGTGAGGGTGATCGGTCAGACTGGAGTGGGGGCGGAGAGGTCGGGAAGAAGATTGCAGGTTAGGAAGGCGGTGCTGAATTTGATGGATTTGACTGAGACAGGGTGGGGGGAGGGGAAATGAGGAAACTGGTGAAATCCGAGTTCATCCCTTGTGGTTGGAGGGTTCCTAGCCGGAAGATGAGGCGTTCTTCCTCCAACCGTCGTTTTGTTGTGGTCTGACGATGGAGGAGTCCAAAGACCTGCATATCCTTGGTGGAGTGGGAGGGGGAATTGAAATGTTGAGCCACAGGGTGGTTGGGTTGGTTGGTCCAGGTGTCCCAGAGGTGTTCTCTGAAACGCTCCGCAAGTAGCCGGCCTGTCTCCCCAATATAGAGGAGGCCACATCGGGTGCAGAGGATGCAATAGATGATATGTGTGGAGGTGCAGGTGAATCTGTGGCGGATATGGAACTTCCATATCCGCCACAGATTCACCTGCACCTCCACACATATCATCTATTGCATCCTCTGCACCCGATGTGGCCTCCTCTATATTGGGGAGACAGGCCGGCTACGTGCGGAGCGTTTCAGAGAACACCTCTGGGACACCCGGACCAACCAACCCAACCACCCTGTAGCTCAACATTTCAATTCCCCCTCCCACTCCACCAAGGATATGCAGGTCTTTGGACTCCTCCATCGTCAAACCACAACAAAACGACGGTTGGAGGAAGAACGCCTCATCTTCCGGCTAGGAACCCTCCAACCACAAGGGATGAACTCGGATTTCACCAGTTTCCTCATTTCCCCTCCCCCCAGCCTGTCTCAGTCAAATCCATCAAATTCAGCACCGCCTTCCTAACCTGCAATCTTCTTCCCGACCTCTCCGCCCCCACCCCAGTCTGACCGATCACCCTCACCTTGACCTCTTTCCACCTATCACATTCCTGACGCCCCTCCCCCAAGTCCCTCCTCCCTACCTTTTATCTTAGCCTGCTGGACAAACCTTCCTCATTCCTGAAGAAGGGCTTATGCCCGAAACGTCGATTCTCCTGTTCCCTGGATGCTGCCTGACCTGCTGCGCTTTTCCAGCAACACATTTCCAGCTCTGATCTCCAGCATCTGCAGACCTCACTTTTTACCTCCTGATAAATCAAACCAATCCACCACAGATGTATACAAAGGCAATATTCGAGTGGAGAAGCATGCCAGCTGATGATATGCAAGTTAAGCCAGTACAAAGACTAATGTACACAGCAGCTAAACTACTCTTCCACCAAAGTCAGAAGTAGTGACATGCAGGAGTGAAAAAATCATGATGAAATGGCAGGAAGCCAAATTTCACTTTGGCTAAACTGCTCCTGGGGTTGAGCATTGAAATCAGGGTGCAAACATTCAACATGAGTCAGAGAATTCATACAGTGTTTAATCAGGCCATACCAATCCTCTGAAGAGCATCCCACTCAGACCCATCCCCTACCCAGCTCACCATGGAAAATTCAGCATGGCCAATCCACCTAACCTGCACATCTTTGGACTGTGGGAGGAAACCCACGCAGACACAGGGAAAATATGCAAACTCTGCACAGACAGTCTCCCGAGGCTGGAATCGAACCCAGTTCCTTGGTGCTGTGAGGTAGCAGATGCTAACAGCTAAGCCACCATGCTATCCCAGGTCACATTGCAACCTGGGACCTGTGTAACCCAGTTTGCATTCTCATTGTATGCAGTGGCAGTGAATGGCCAGATATATTGATGCACATCTGTACAACTGGAGAAGCTGCTCTTTAATTACGAAGAGACAGTTCAGGAAGATGCAAATCACCATCTACCCAGAATGCAGATTAACTGTGAGACCTGGAGATCCACAGTAACTCAAACAACAGTTACTTGGGCAATGACAAGTCACATAGGAACACCAATACCCAGAGAAGGAACCTCATCCTTTATATTTCCAAGATTCTCCATTAAACAATTCCAGGAACAGGTCTCTTTATTAGCTCTCCTATGGTTTACACCATGAGTGGATGAACCACATTTAAGAAGTGGTGATGCTGATGCTACTAAAATTGTGAGAGCATTTAAATTGCCCCACCACCTCACAATGGAGCTGGTGAGGATAGAATCACGGGCATAGAATGATGGCTGTACCTAATCCATACTAGTAAAAAAAAATTGGGGGAAAGTGATCAGGCTGAGAATCCTGGAATTGAGTCCTGTCAACCATTTCTCAAGTGTTCTTGGTTTGGCTGAACTCGGTGAGATTCCAGGCCCAAAGAATGAAAATAAATAAAGGGTGAGCAAGTGGTCAGGGAAGGAGAGGCAGATAACTGAACATGGTGGACAGAATGACTGAATGAGGCTGGCAGAGGAGGGGAAAGAATGTCAACTTGGATAGAGTTAAAAATCACACAACACCAGGTTATAGTCCAACAGGTTTAATTGGAAGCACTAGCTTTCGGAGCACTGCTCCTTCATCGGGTAGTAACTACAACCACCTGATGAAGGAGCAGCGCTCCGAAAGCTAGTGCTTCCAAATAAACCTGTTGGACTATAACCTGATGTTGTGTGATTTTTAATTTTGTCCAGCCCAGTCCAACACCAGCATCTCCAAAACTTGAATAGAAAAATACATGGCTTTTCTCTTACTCTGTTGACAGAAACAGTTTGCCACTGGGCTCTTTAAGCTTTCTATATAAAAAAAAATGTGCCTTAGATCGACGGAGTTACCTTCACAATCAGTCTCTCACTAAAATCTTTGGTCAGTTTGGTGCCCAGAGAATCTTGAACTATTTCCTCAAGTCATTGTCTAGTTGTTCTGAGTAATGTGTTACAGTATCCTGCACCCATTCATCTCCTCCCCAGTGATTCTTCAGAATTGATTTTTCATTTCCATTTTGTACACAATTCCCTCCAATCATCTGTTTACTTTTATATTGTTCAATACCTTTTCGGGTCAATTGAATGTTTCATTAGGCTTTGCAACTACGCTGGTCAACTCAGGTACCTTTATTCCAGAGTCATATATAAAGTTCTAATACAAGCTTATTCAATTTGTTTCAGGATATTTTCTCCACAGTTGCTAAATGCTGCATAGACTTTTTCAACTCAGTTGTCAGCTCCTCAATGTATTTCTGAACATTTTCCATTGCTACTTTTGAATTCTGCCTCTGCTCTTCTGGACTGCATATAGAGTCATAGAGATGTACAGCACGGAAACAGACCCTGCGGTCCAACACATCCATGCCGACCAGATAGCCTAAATTAATTTAGACCCATTTGCAAGCACTTGGACCACATCCCTCTAAACCTTTCCTATTCATATACCCATCCATATGCCTTTTAAATGTAATTGTACCAATCTCCACCACTTCCTCTGGCAGCTTATTCCATGCACGCACCACCCTCTGTGTAAAAAAGTTGCTCCTGAGGTCTCTTTTATATCTTTCCCCTCTCACCCTAAACCTATGCCGTCTAATGCTGGACTCCCCCACCCCAGGGAAAAGACCTTGTCTATTTACCCTATCCATGCCCCTCATGATTTTATAAATCTCTATAAGGTCAGCCCTGAACCTCCAACACGACAGGAAAAATAGCCCCAGCCTATTCAACCTCTCTCTGGAGCTCAAATCCTCTAATATCTCATCGCTTGTTTTGCATCACTAGATTGTATCAGAGTTCAACATTTTAATTGCTTTTTCCAAGATTACGTTCTGTTAGTTTATCCGTCTGGGCTTTCACTTCTGCATTCAAAGAGCTGCTTGGATTCATCAGCTTTGTTTGAGTAACGCTCTCGAGCTTTGTTCAAGGTCTTTCTCACAAAACTTCAAAAAGAATCCTGCCTCGTAGATTTTGTCAAGTTTTAATTGAAGATCTATCTTTGTTGAAGTTTCTTCTACAAGTTGATCATTGAGCTGTTTCAATCCCTCATTCAAGTGTTTCACTTCCTGTGACTGATGCTGAAGTCTTGTCACCAGTTTGAGGTTTTCGTTAGTACTCTCATCTTTTATGCATGAAAGTTGGGACTCTGCACTGATCAATTTTACTTTCCTAGCGTCTTGTTCCTGATGCTGTCTTGACGTTCTCACATTTCTGATACTATCTTAGCCTGCTTTTGAGCTAGTCATTTTTTCCACTATATCTTATCTAGCCTTATGAGTGTGGGTTCTATCTAATCCACAAGAGAACAGTCCAGGATATTTCTCCTACGGAACTTCAATTTCTCTCAACTCATATTGAAACTTCCTTTAAACATTATCTAAGATAAACAAAGTTTGTGAGAAGATTTGTAGCTCGGGTGCTCATTGCTGTGGTTCTGTTCGCCGAGCTAAGATAGATGTTGGCTGGATTGGATTTAGTTTGGTTTTATGAGCTGGGCAGGGACACTTCATTTCCTCCTCTGGCCAATTACTGCATCATCAAATATTCTTAAAAATAGAAGGCTTGGTCAACAACACTCCAAAGTCATACCTGTCATCCCCAGTAATAACTTACTCACTGTGGACTTTGGGATTCACCAGTTCCACTCAGCTCCTGACCTTATTACAGCCTTGGTCCAACAATAGACAAACTTGCTGAACTCCAGAGTAGAAGTGAGAGTAGCTGCCCTTAAAATCAAGACAGCATTTTACTGAGTGTGGCAACAAGGAGCAAAATTGAAGTAAATGAGTATCAGATGGAAACCCCTCGACTGGTTGGAGTCAGACCCGGCACATAGAAAGGGGATTGTGGTTGTGGAGGTCAATCATATCAGATCCAGGACATCTCTGAGGAATTCCTTAGGCCCAACCATCTTCAGCTGCTTCATCAATGTGGGCGGCATGGTGGCACAGCAGTTAGCACTGCTGCCTCACAGCGCCAGAGACCCGGGTTCAATTCCCACCTCAGGCGACTGTCTGTGTGGAGTTTGCACATTCTTCCCGTGTCTGCGTGGGTTTCCTCCGGGTGCTCCGGTTTCCTCCCACAGTCCAAAGATGTGCAGATCAGGTGAGTTGGCCTTGCTAAATTGCCCGTAGTGTTAGGTAAGGGGTAAATGTAGAGGTTTGGGTGGGTTGCGCTTCGGCGGGTCGGTGTGGATTTGTTGGGCCGAAGGGCCTGTTTCCCCACTGTAAAGTAATCTAATCTAATCTAATCAATGACCTTCCCTCCATCATAAGGTCAGAAGTGGGGGTGTTTGTCGATGACTGGACAATGTTGTGACTCTCAGTTAACTGATGTAATCTATTCTCACATGCAGCAACAGTGGGTGTTACTAAGGCTTGGGCTGATCAGGGTCAATTAATGCTTGTAGCACAAACGTTAAAAAATGAGCTTCTCCAACAAGAGTGAATCTAATCATCTGTTTTTGACATTCAAGAGAACTATCGTTAATAAATCTTCTTCTACAAACATATAGAGGCTGAACTGGACCAGCCTTATAAACACTGTGACTACCACAAGAGGTCAGAGGCTTCAAATGCTGTGGTAACTCATCTGTTGACTCCCAAGTGTCCAACGTCTTCAAGGCACAAGTCACAATTCTGATGGCATGCCCTCCAGAGCTGGTCAAGATGCCATCAAAGGACCACACATAGGAGGCTGCCACCAAGTCTTATCCGTTGCCAACGATCAGGGTGTTAAAATGGAAAGACATGTCTTGTTGAAATTGTTCGCCTTGCGCTCATCAGTGAAATTCAGAACAAATACCAATAAAGAAGAAAAGCAACATTTAAAATGTATAGAGGAGAGTGCCAATCAGAGGATGACTGGCCTCTTATTGGTGGAAGTATAGCTATGGAGAATGCAGCTGGTAGTGGTGATTGATAGTCAACCACCAGGCTTTGTTTAGAATTTAAACCAGGCAGGTTAACTCTGATTGGTCATGGCAGTTCCCTGAGAAATGAATCAGCAAATAGTTGTCACCTGAGACAGAACAGGAGCAGGTGTGTACGTGCGCCTTCTGTTTGCAAAACACAGGGCCCTATGTATGGATTATTTCCATACACTGTAAAGTTGGCCTTATGGTAACAATGTAACAGTGAGTCAAATGTGTACTTTATAGGTTTGATGCTATCCTGCAGAATAATGACTATTCTGATCAGACCATTTCTCTGTGTATATTGTGTAAACTCGTGTAAGACCTAAGGCAATCATTCTTGGTTCTAATCCATGCCCAGTCCACCATAAGTTACCCTGAAAGGATTAGGTGTTGAAAGATTTGAGCAGCAAGTTGTTTCACTTTGCTACAATGTCACAATGTAAGCATTGTTCATAACTAACAGGATGCTGCCATCAACCCAGAAAGATGCTCTTCCTAGCACACAGATGAACTGTGTGGTATATGAGTTACAATGCTAGTGTAATACCAACTGTATAGGTCATAAGTCCCCAAAGATTGGTGAGTCATGTTTCTTTAGCTGTCAAGAGCAAGTAAGGCACTTGTACCCAACCAATTTTGCACTTGCAAAGCTTGCAACACAATATTTCACATTAGCTGTGAACAACTGGAACAGGAGACAGTGAGGACTGCAGATGCTGGAGATCAGAGTCGAGAGTGTGGTGCTGGAAAAGCACAGCAGGTCAGGCAGCATCCGAGGAGCAGGAGGATCGACGTTTCAAGCATAAACCCTTCATCAGGACAACATTTGCTGGATAATCCTGAGTGTGTGAAGTGTGTAATTTTGGATTGTCAGTCAGCATCACGACATAGCATCCATTGAAAGCTACATACACTTGTAAACATGCCTGAGTGCAAGATTATTAGCTTCAACAAAAGGAGTCTGATTCAGCAAAACACAAGTTCTAACGAATGATGAATTCCAGTTTAGTTGGTCAGAAAATAGCAGACATCAAAATCAGAAATCTCACACCTAAATAAATAAGGAAATAAATGAATAATGGCAGAAAAGAAACAGTGGTCTTTCAGTGGAATATCAATCAGCTCATCTGGTGGTTTAGAAACTCACAGATGCGGCTGACTGAAGAATGAATGGTACCTGTGATCATGAATGGATCCATCTCCATGCTATTCCAGGTTGGTTAAACTAAACCACAACTGCCAACATTAGATGGCATTCCCACGAGCTCTGAAAAGGTGCAGTCAGGAATTATTTGTTCGCATGAGGCTGCACTGCCAAAACTTGACTTCTGCATTTTCTTGTAGAAGGTTTGCAGTCTGAACTTACAGCGCATTAGCTTTTATTTGAGCGTGTTCCATTCCCAAATTTGGGAACTAGGATAATAGTTCATTGCCTCAGTGACTGGGATATATATAATAAATGAAGCACACATCCTTCAATCTGTAAGAAAGGGTTTTGGGCAATAGCACAGTGAGCTTCAGTGTTGAATTATATATTAGAAGATATCCTTAACAAGAAATATTTAATTCACTACAACATTTGATTTAAAAAAAAATCTGTGTGATGTGAACCTTAAATAAAACAAGCCGGTGTCCAGTATTCTGCTAATGTCGCATTTCTCCCTCCCCTTTGCTTGCCCTTGCTCCATTCTTCATTGTCCTTTGTTCGTCTGTTATCACCTGATTTCAGTATGAACACCACAACGACCTATTCTGAAGAGGCTGCTCTCTGCTCCAAGGAATTCTGTTTTCACAATTTTTCTTCTGGAGTTTGCAAAGTCCATGTCTCGGCTGTAAAATTCCCACCATTCGCTAATTTAGGAAATGTCTTCTGAGGGAACTGGTGTACTTTGTTCAAAATGGCAGCTTCAATGGACCCCAATTTATTGACCTCACAGCTGAAAGGCCCAGCTTGCTCCACCTTTTGGACATTGGTAGCCAATACAACAGAGTCGCTTAACTCTTGGAGATAGCTGCATGAGTAAATTGTCCTAAATTGTCTGCCTTTTATAGATGCGCCATGGAAAGCATTCTATCCGATGTATAGTATGGCAACTGCTCTTCCCATGACTGCAGGAATCTGCAGGGAGTTGTGAACAAAGCCCAGTCCATCACACAAGCCAACCTTCTAACCGTTGAGTCCACCTATACTTCCCATTGCCTTGGAAAGGCCTTTCCCACCCCGGTTATAATCTCTTCCAACCTGTGCTGCCAGGCAGAAAACACAAAGGCTAAAACACACATAGCAATAGATTCAAGAACAACTTCATTCGAATCAAATGACCTCAGAGGGTTATTATTTTCACGCTCATCTGACATACATTACCAACTAAAGAATAGTTAAAACGTTCTGTCAAAATATCAGATATTTCCCTAATGTTAGATTCTTCCAACGTGAGAGTTATTTGTTTTGTTAAGGAATTCATCAACATTGGGTCTTTATATGATCTGACGTTCCAAATCCTTTTGTTCCATTACAGATGACTGAAGCACACAGATTGCTGGAACAGGATCCTTATTATCCCACTCTCAGCCAACACTCCAAATCCACCAGAGACCACTGGCATCTTAATTCCTGACCTGTAGCAGAGTTCAGTTGATGGATCACGTTCTCCATGACCACATGACGCAGAGTGTCCTGTAACCCTGACACAAAGAGAGATTGTCTTGTCATGATATCTTGAACTCAAGTGGTCTCCGAGGGTCTCCCACGGCTGTCTGCCACTCTAATCACCACCATTGGCTTCCACCTGCTGTGGTTTTCACTCCTTGATGCTATGGCATGCCAGCTGTGCTCTTGCTCATTGCCCTCCTCCTCTGTCCCTCTCAGGCCTCTGGTCTCCCCGGTTTTTCCAGACCACTTTCTAGGCTCCAGATCCCTCTACTGCAGCCTCTCACCCCCACCCTACTCCTGGCTCCTCACCTGGTCTGCTGAAGAATTGGTTTCTGGACCCAAGGGCAAACCATTCAAACTGATCTAGTACTCCGCCTGGCGTCCTCCTTGGGTGGAGAGTACCCAGTGCTTGCCAAAGGTGCCTCACAGTGGACGAGGGCCCAGCACCCAAACCAACTCAGACGTCTGATGCCAATAGTCCATTGGGTGTAAGTGTTGCCAACTGAGCCAGAATTTATTACCCATCCCAAGCTGCATTTGAGCAAGACATGGGGAGCAGCCATCTTGAAATAGTGCAGGCCAGGAGGCACAACTATGCTCACATTCCACTAGAAATGTCCAGGATTTTGATCTAACAATGAAGGAATGTGGATTTGATTGCAATTTGGGTTGACATCTGATTTGGAGTTAAGCAGTGTGTGCTCCCATGTACATATTGCCTTTCCTCTGGTGGTGAAGGAACTGTCAATGGACTGTGACAATTGAAGGCTGCACACACTAAGCACCAGTGGTAGATTGGGTGCCAACCCAGAGGCTGCTTTGCCCCGGATGGTCTCAACCTTCTTGAGTGTTGTTGGAGCTGTACCCATCCATAGGGTGATGGGGGTATTCCATCGCAACCCCAACTTGTGCTTTGTAGGTGATGGGCAGGCTTTGCATTACTCTCAGCAATATTCCCAGCCTCTTGTATCCACCGTGTTTATGTGGCGAGTCCAGTTGATTTTCTGGTCAAAAGTACCCCTTAGGTCCCTTTTATGTCTTTCCCCTCTCACCTTAAACCTATGCCCTCTAGTTCTGGACTCCCCCACCCCAGGGGAAAGACTTTGTCTATTTATCCTATTCATGCCCCTCATGATTTTATAAACCTCTATAAGGTCACCCCTCAGCCTCCGACACTCCAGGGAAAACAGCCCCAGCCTTTCCCTATAGTCTGCAATGCTTAACCATCTCAATGTGACTTGGTCTTCGAGAAAGATTGGATAAGGGGTTCAGAAGAATAAGAGGTGGGGTTCAGAAGAATGAATCCTACTCGTAGGTTCCCAGAGAAAGTAAATCTATTCCACTTGCAGTTTCAAATGATACTTCCACTGAGGCTCTGTTATAATGTGATTGCCTCACTGCATTATACTGGAAAACGCTGAAGACTACAATCTACATTTTGAGTACAACTGCAAATGTTGTCAGTGGGGGTGAGTTTGAAGGAACACCACTTGCATTATGACAATGTGGAGCAGGTACAACCGAAAGGAAATTCAGCACCAAAATATTTTCTCTGCTAAAACAACTCAGCCGTAGGTTGTGATCTTGGAAAACTGACACATGTTTTGGGACACACATTGACACTTACAAAGTCAAGAGGGTAATGGATGGGGGCAGCTTCCAATAACACTCAAGAAGCTTGGCACCATCCAGAACAAAGCAGCCTGTTTGATTGGCACCACATCCTCAAGCATCCCCTCCCTCCACCACCGACACCCAGTAGCAGCAGTGTGTGCTATCTACAAGATGCACTGCAGAAATTCACCAAAGATCCTCAGACAGCACCTTCCAAATCCATGTCCACTTCCATCTAGAAGGACCAGAACAGCAGGTGTATGGGAACACCACCCACTGCAAGTTCCTCTCCAACCGCTCACCATCCTGACTTGGAAAGATATCGCCGTTCCCTCACTGTCGCTGGGTCAAAGTCCTGGAATTCCCTCCCTAAGGGCATTGTGGGTCAACCCACAGCAAGTGGACTGCAGCGGGTCAAGAAGGCAGCTCACCGCCACCTTCTCAAGGGGACTAGGGGCAGGTAATAAATGCTGGCCCAGCCAGTGATGCCCACATCCTACAAAATGAATTTTGAATAATGAGATGTCTGTAGGAGCCCGACAGCTGAGGAACATTGAGCTGACCTGCCGCCTTCTAGTTTCACAGCTTCTCTTCCTCAGAGGGTCAACATTGGAAATGAAACTGAATTGCCTTCAAATTGCCTCTGGGACTTTGAGCTCGAGGATATGAATTTCTTCAGTCCTTCTCCCCACTGTCAATCCGGGAGAAGATCACTGGGGTAGACGTTTGAATTATACCTATTTGACCACATTCTGAACCTTTGATGCTAAGTAAAATTGGAAGAAAATGCAGTTTAAATTGACAGCAAGGATTTTTTGATAAAACTATACCCAGAGAAACGTGGAGCAAAGAGGAGTGCATTAGGAATCTCAGCACAAAACATACCATCCTATTAGCAATGAATGAGCCTTGATAAAAGATCTGAGATGAATCAAACAGCCTGTGATTGAAGATAACCATATTTCTCCCAATACAGCGGAGTCAAATCCACCGGGATTTTACAACAGGAAGTTAATTAGTCAGTATGAGGATGATTGAGCTGAAAAAGTAAAGACATTACAAGGTAAGCTTTATATGTATATCTATTTAGTGCTTCGAAAGCTAGTACTTCCAAATAAACCTGTTGGACTATAGCTTGGTGATGTGTGATTTTTAACTTTGTAGATCCCTATATTGTTGCATTGGGAACATTTGGTGACAAGAAATGCTTTCCTCAATTTCAGAGATTAAATCAATCCCTTCCACAGTAGTGGGAGCAAACAACGGAATAAATACAGGATGGCTTAGTGGTTAGCACTACTGCCTCACAGCCCCAGGTTTGATTCCACCCTCAGCCAAAGGTCTGTGTGGAGTTTGCACATTCTCACTGTGTCTGGTGTGGGTTTCCTCCCACAGTCCAAAGATGTCAGGTTAGGTGGACTGGCCATGCTAAATTTTCCGTTGTTAAAGTGATTGCTCACTCAGTCACAATCCAGGTTGCTCTTGCGTACTTCACGACTCCTGAGAGCACTTGGATTCAATCGTGTAATTAAAGAGGAAACTGTTCAAGGTTACTGACTGTGGTGGACTTACTGAGTTCAGACTGCAAAATATTTATCTGCATCAGAACATCAACATTAGGGGTCGGTTGAGGCCATTCAGCCCCTCTAGTCTGCTGCACTCTTTGATAAGATCATGACTGATCTGACAGTGGCTACTTGATGATTGCTTTTGAATCCCTTGTTAAGAGTCTATCTATCTCTACCTTAAAATATTCAATGACTCCACTTTCCAACTCCCAGAGAAAAATGTTCTCTTCCTCTCTGTCTTAAATCTCTGTTTTATTTTTAAACTGTATCCTCAGGTTGCTGTCTCTCCTTTAGAAAGTTCAGGGAGCAATGAACAGAAAAAGGGAAGGAAGATAAAATCAAACAGCAAGTTGACTACTTAACCTTATAGAAATTTACTTCAGAGCTAGAGGCTTGTGTCTGGTCTGTACCCCCAGTCAAAAAAAAAGATTTACAAAGGTATTCTCACAGTAACAAGACACAGCGAGAACCATCTGTGCTATATAAGCAGCAACAGCTGTAATCTTTCACCATCATCTGAATTCTGCTCCCTACAATATCATACCGTGGCTTTGCACAAACATCAAAGATAATTGCAACTTGTGAACATTTCCTTTTCATTTTCAGCAACAGAATCATTTAAACACCATTAGCGCATGATATTGAAATGGAGCCCGCCTGAACTGATAATGTGGAAATGAATGTTAAGATGATACATCACTTGCACAAATCTAAAAGCCAGCAAAACACTTTGTTTTCCTGATACATGGGCTCTCTTCTCAAGAGGGGGGGGGGGGCATTCCAGAGAGCACTGGATGAATAATTAGGTGGAAATGGTGTTCAAGGAAATGGGAAAAAGCAGAAGATTGACACTAGGCGATAGAACAGATGGAGACACAATGTGGCTGAATGGCCTCTTTCTACACTGTAACAATTCCATGATTGTGATATTCATGTCATATACATTAATGATACATATCTTGATAGAATAATTCCAAGAACCATTCCTTGAACATTGCACTGAGTAAATTTCCAAGCTAGGGCTGGAGAGAGTTATTCAACCAGACAAACTCAGTTCCGAGTGGTGCAAGGGGGTCAATCAGTGCTGGCTGTGAGTTGATCACTCGAACAGGTCAGTCTGTGCTGGGGGCATCATCCCATAAAAATGGGACTCCATCAAGTAAAACCCTGCGATGGGGTGTCTCCCCATTCAGATACCTGCCGATCCACATAGCCCCAAGATAAAAACAATGACTGCAGATGCTGGAAACCAGATTCTGGATTAGAGTGGTGCTGGAAAAGCACAGCAGTTCAGGCAGCATCTGAGGAGCAGGAAAATCGATGTTTCGGGCAAAAGACCTTCATCAGGAATAGAGGGGCTTTTGCCCGAAACGTCAATTTTCCTGCTCCTCGGATTTTTTTTATTTCAAAAATAAAGTTTATTCATAAAATAATTTGATGATCTGTACAGTTGGACATGCCATACATACGTAAACATTCCATTTCTTTGCATACAGAAACAGAGTAATCATTCCTATTTACAGGTCGGTACGATTACATATTTAGCTGAGGCGCCAGCGGAGCCCAAATGACTGCGCAGGCCCCCTGTTCTTCTTTCGGCAGGCAGATGTTAGACGGTGGTCTTTTCCCACCGCGCCTTGGCGGCAGCTGCCCCAAGCTTCAGCACGTCCCTCAACACGTAGTCCTGGACCTTGGAATGTGCCAGTCTGCAACACACAGTCGGGGTCAACTCCTTCAGCTGGAAGATCAACAGGTTTCGGACCACCCAGAGAGCGTCCTTCACCCAGTTGATGATCCTCCAGGCACAGTTGATGTTCATCTTGGTGAGCATCCTGGGGAACAGGCCATACAGCACGGAGTCCCGTGTCACGGCACTGCTCGGGACGAACCTCGACAAACACCACTGCATTCCTCTCCAGACTTCTTCTGTGTAGGCACATTCCAGAAGGAGGTGTGTGACAGTCTCGTCCCCCCCGCAGCCGCTTCGAGGGCAGTGTGCGGTGCGACTGGGAGTCGGGGCGTGCATAAAGGATCTCACAGGCAGAGCCCTTCTCACCACCAGCCAAACCATGTCTTGGTGCTTGTTGGAAAGGTCTGGCGATGATGCATTCTGTCAAATGGCTTTGACAGTCTGCTCAGGGAACCGCTCGATAGGATCCGCCCTCTCCTTTTCCCCAAGGGTTTCAAGGACACTACGTGCTGACCACTTCCTGATGGACTTGTGGTCAAAGGTGTTTTTCTTCATAAACTTCTCCACGAAGGACAGGTGATATGGAACGGTCCAACTACTCAGAGCATTCCGAGGCAGCGAGGCCAGGCCCATCCTTCGTAACACCTGGGACAGGTAGAACCTCAGTACGTAGTGACATTTGGTGTTTGCGTACCAGGGATCCATGCACAGCTTGATGCAGCCACACACAAAGATGGCCATCAGGGTGAGGGTGGCATTGGGTGTATTTTATCCCCCATTGCCCAGATCTTTGTACAGCGAGTCCCTTCGGACCGTGTCCATCTTTGACCTCCATATAAATTGGAAGATGGCCCGGGTGACTGCGGCGGCACAGGTTCTGGGAATAGGCCAGACCTGTGCCACATATAACAGCAATGACAGTGCCTCAAACCTGATGACCAGGTTATTTCCCACAATGGAGAGTGACCGTAGCTTCCATCTGCCCAGTTTCTGCCTCACTTTGCTGATACGCTCCTCCCAAGACTTGGCGCACGCCCCAGCCCCCCCGAACCAAATACCCAGCACCTTCAGGTGGTCGGTCCTGATGGTGAAGGGGATCGAGGATTGGTCGGCCCAGTTCCCGAAGAGCATGGCCTCGCTCTTGCCTCGGTTTACCTTGGCCCCTGAGGCCCGTTCGAACTGGTCACATACGCACATGAGTCTGCGCACGGACAGCGGATCCGAGCAGAAAACGGCGACATCATCCATGTACAGGAACTGCTGTGCTATTCCAGCACCACTCTAATCCAGACACAGCCCCAAGGCAGTCATCCAGCTCTCGATAGCGATGCAGGTAAGTGCTGAGCGAGATGGAGGTTTTTAATGGTATTGGATCCCCAGAGTATCCTGCAGGCCAAACACGAGTTCCAAGGTAGTGCCAGTCTCATCCTTCCTTCCACGTGTAAAACAGAATCACCCCTAACTATTCACAATCTAATTGGCTGGCAGCTCTCCCACTATTGGTCACTGATTGGTTAGTGATCGGTTAGAATCAAAGAACCCCCACAGTGTGGAATCAGGCCATTTGGTCCTCAAGACCACACTGCACCTCCACCCAGACCAACCCCCCGACCCTATCCCCGTAACCTTGCATTTCCCACCTGGCCTGCACGTCTTCAGACTGTAACTGCATTGGAGGCAGTTCAGAGGATCGATTCCAGAGATGAAAGATTTGTTTTACATGGAAACATTGAACTGTTAGGCCGATACTCTGGAGTTTAGAAGATTATAGGAGATCTAATTGAGGAATAGAAGATGCTAAAAGGGATTGACTAAGTTGACTCAGATAGGATGTTTCCTCATGTAAACGAGAGGCCAGAGGTTTAGGATAAGGGGTAGCAGATTTAAAACAGAAATGAGGTGAAATTGCTTCTCTCAAAAGATTGTGAATCTGTGGCATTCACTATCCCAGAGAGCAATGGATGCTGTGCCATTGAGTAAATTTAAGAAGGAGATAGATTTTTGGTTAGTAATGGGTTGAAGGATTATGGGGAGTGGGCTGGAAAGTGGAGTTGAGGCCTGGATGAGATCAGCCATAAGTGGCAAAGCAGACTTGAGGGGCTGAATGGCCTACTCCTGCTCTCAAGATCGATTGTGTTAGGGGATTCTCTAGTCCGAGGTACAGACAGACGTTTCTGTGGCCAGCAGCGAAAAAGCAGAATGGTGTGTTGGTTCCCTGGTGCCAAGATCAAGGATGTCTCAGAGAGGGTGCAGAATGTTCTCATGGGGGAGAGGGGGCAGCAGGAGGTCATTGTCCACCTTGGAACCAACGACATAGGAAGGGAAAAGGTTGAGATTCTGAAAGGAGATTACAGAGAGGTAGGCAGAAATTTAAAAAGGAGGACCTCAAGAGTAGTAATATCTGAATTACTCCCTTGCTACGAGCTAGTGAGGGCAGGAATAGGAGGATAGAGCAGATGAATGCATGGCTGAGGAGCTGGTGTATGGGAGAAGGATTCACATTTTTGGATCATTGGAATCTATTTTGGGGTAGAAGTGACCTGTACAAGAAGGACGGATTGCACCTAAATTGGAAGGGGACTAATATACTGTCAGGGAAATTTGCTAGAACTACTTGGAAGGATTTAAACTAGTAAGGTGGGGGGGGTGGGACCCAGGGGAGATAGTGAGGAAAGAGATCGATCTGAGACTTGAACAGTTGAGAACAGAAGCGAGTCAAACAGTCAGGGCAGGCAGGGACAAGGTAGGACTAATAAATTAAACTGCATTTATTTCAATGCAAGGGGCCTAACAGGGAAGGCAGATGAACTCAGGGCATGGTTAGGAACATGGGCCTGGGATATCATAGCAATTACAGAAACATGGCTCAGGGATGGGCAGGACTGACAGCTTAATGTTCCAGGATACAAATGCGACAGGAAGGATAGAAAGGGAGGCAAGAAAGGGGGGAGTGGCATTTTTGATAAGGGATAGCATTACAGCTGTGCTGAGGGAGGATATTCCCGGAAATACATCCAGGGAAGTTATTTGGGTGGAACTGAGAAATAAGAAAGGGATGATAACCTTATTGGGATTATATTATAGACCCCCTAATAGTCAGAGGGAAATTGAGAAACAAACTTGTAAGGAGATCTCAGCTATCTGTAAGAGTAATAGGGTGGTTGCAGTAGGTGATTTAAACTTTCCAAACATCGACTGGGACTGCCATAGTGTTAAGGGTTTAAATGGAGATGAATTTGTTAAGTGTATACAAGACAATTTTCTGATTCAGTATGTGGATGTAGCTACTAGAGAAGGTACAAAACTTGACCTAATCTTGGGAAATAAGGCAGGGCAGGTGACTGAGTGGGGGAGCACTTTGGGGCCAGCGACCATAATTCTATTAGTTTTAAAATAATGATGGAAAAGGATAGACCAGATCTAAAAGTTGAAGTTCTAAATTGGAGAAAGGCCAATTTTGACAGTATTAGGCAAGAACTTTCAAAAGCTGATGGGGGCAGATGTTCCCAGGTAAAGGGACAGCTGGAAAATCAGAAGCCGAGAGAAATGAGATAACAAGAATCCAGAGAAAGTATATTCCTGTCAGGGTGAAAGGAAAGGCTGGTATGTATAGGGAATGCTGGATGACTAAAGAAATTGAGGGTTTGGTTAAAAAGAAGGAAGCATATGTAAGGTATAGACAGAATAGATCGAGTGAATCCTTAGAAGAGTATAAAGGCAGTAGGAGTATACTTAAGAGGGAAATCAAGAGGACAAAACGGGGACATGAGATAGCTTTAGCAAATAGAATTAAGGAGAATCCAAAGAGTTTTTACAAATACATTAAGGACAAAAGGGTAACTAGTGAGAGAAAAAGGCCCCTCAAAGATCAGCAAGGTGGCCTTTGTGTGGAGCCGCAGAAAGTGGAAGAGATACTAACTGAGTATTTTGCATCAGTATTTACTGTGGAAAAGGATATGGAAGATATAGACTGTAGGGAAATAGATGGTGACATCTTGCAAAATGTCCATATTACAGAGGAGGAAGTGATGGATGTCTTTAAACGGTTAAAGGTGGATAAATCCCCAGGACCTGATCAGGTGTACCCAAGAACTCTGTGGGAAGCTAGAGAAGTGATTGCTGGGCCTCTTGCTGAGATATTTGTATCATCGATAGTCACAGGTGAGGTAGCAGAAGATTGGAGGTTGGCAAATGTGGTGCCACTGTTTAAGAAGAGCGGTAAAGACAAGCCAGGGAACTATACACCGGTGAGCCTGACCTCGGTGGTGGGCAACTTGTTGGAGGGAATCCTGAGGGAAAGGATGTAAATGTATTTGGAAAGGTAAGGACTGATTAGGGATAGTCAACATGGCTTTGTGCGTGGGAAATCATGTCTCAAAAACTTGATTGAGTTTTTTGAGGAATTAACAAAGAGGATTGATGCGGGCAGAGCAGTAGATGTGATCTATATGGACTTCAGTAAGGCATTCAACAAGGTTCCCTATGGGAGACTGATTAGTAAGGTTAGATCTCACGGAATACAGGGAGAACTAGTCATTTGGATATAGAACTGGCTCAAAGGTAGGTGGTGGTGGAGGGTTGTTTTTCAGACTGGAGGCTTGTGACAGGTGGAGTGCCACAAGGATTGGTGCTGGGTCCTCTACTTTTTGTCATTTACGTAAATGATTTGGATGCAAGCATAAGAGGTACAGTTAGTAAGTTTGCAGATGACACCAAAATTGGAGGTGTACTGGACAGCGAATGGGTTACCTCAGATTATAACAGGATCTGGACCAGATGGGCCAATGGGCTGAGAGGTGGCAGATGGAGTTTAATTCAGATAAATGCGAGGTGCTGCACTTGGCGAAAGCAAATCTTAGCAGGACTTATACACTTAATGGTAAGGTCCTAGGGAGTGTTGTTGAACAAAGAGACCTTGGAGTGCAGGTTCATAGCTCCTTGAAAGTAGAGTCACAGGTAGATAGGATAGTGAAGAAGGCGTTTGGTATGCGTTCCTTTATTGGTCAGAGTATTGAGTACTGGAGTTGGGAGGTCATGTTGCAGTTGTTCAGGACATTGGTTAGGCCACTCTTGGAATATTGCGTGCAATTCTGGTCTCCTTCCTATCAGAAAGATGTTGTGAAACTTGTAAGCGTTCAGAAAAGATTTACAAGGATGTTGCCAGGGTTGGAGGATTTGAGCTATAAGGAGAGGGTGAACAGGCTGGGGCTGTTTTCCCTGGAGCGTCGGAGACTGAGGGGTGACCTTATTGAGATTTACAAAATTATGAGGGGCATGGATAAGATAAATAGACAAATTCTTTTCCCTGGGATCGGGAAGTCCAGAACTAGAGGGCATAGGTTTAGGGTGAGGGGGGAAAGATATAAAAGATACTTAAGGGGCAACTTTTTCACGCAGAGGGTGGTACATGTATGGAATGAGCTGCCAGAGAAAGTGGTGGAGGCTGGTACAATTGCAACATTTAAGAGGTATTTGGATGGGTATATGAATAGGAAGGGTTTGGATGGATTTGGACCGGGTGCTGGCAGGTGGGACTAGATTGGGTTGGGATATCTGGTCGGCATGGACGAGTTGGACCGAAGGGTCTGTTTCCATGTTGTACATCTCTATGACTCTAAGTCTTATGTTACTCTTCATGACAGCTAGCTGGGTTCAAAAGTGAGCCTGTACACGTAATGAACACAATGCCTGTCTTTCCATCAAGCAATGAAGGTAGAGTCTGGAGCCAGTAGGAGTTTAGACTTGGCTCATGCTAAAAGCAACCTGGTGTAGAGATAGGGTTTAATGGATATGCAGATGATTTTCTGAGGTAAGCTGTGATGTCACCACGACCTCCATGACAGTACTCTGCTTGGAGGTCAGAACTTAGACAGCTTGGAGTATACTGTACTGACTGTGAATGAATGTTGTTGGTAAGTAACCTGGAAGTTTGCATCGAAACCTAAAGAACACATATTAGATCACAGTTGCCACAGAGGACCCACTGGTCTAAGGTAGATGGTGTTTTTCTCAGAGGAATCTGCAAAGCGATGGGACAACGTTGAACAACCTTGAGACCCGAAGACTCCTTGAAGACAGCGACATAAAGACACACCTTGAGTGAGGCGAAGTGTGATGAACTCTAAAGTGACATCATGTCACCCCAGCTCAGCATCCCTGCCATCTCTGCGGGCTTTTTGATGATGCTAATGGACTGTTGCAGGCACACATAAGGGAGCAATGGAAAATGCACTTCCAAAGGTACAGAACAGCTTCAGGTTTTTGTTAGAAGCACCAATGCCAGTACTTTATCAATCGCAGTGGGACCCATTGGCAAGTTGATCCTTACCAAAGAAGCTGTGGATGAAGATTTTCACTCAATCTTAAAATCCTTTCCTGTTTGCTTTGATCTTGATAATGTTGCTACTGGGCATTCCCACTTCAACCTGGAGCTCCAGCAGCCAATGGTCTTGGTGCACTCCATTGAAGATTTGTATGATGTGGCTATTTCATGTAATAATGTGCAATTAAGTGACCAAATTGGTCGACTTGTCGATGGTATACTCCTTGATTTGAACAAGGCCTAATCTTCAGTCTTCAATCCTGTGTACAAGATAGGTCACATACAAAACACAACATGGGATTTAGGAATGGTGATTTGATGTAAGTCTGAGGCCAAGTCCAAGACAATTGGTCAATTAGGCCCAACAATATTTTCTCTACCCAATAAGACGTTTGCTAAAAATGGGAAAATGGTGGGAGCAACCATCTTGGAGTGCTGTGGTATTGTCATGCAAGAAAGCATCCTGGTGACAAAACTGCCCAGCAGGGTCTACTCAATATCTTCACTGGAACAGATTTGATCATTTTCAGCAGTTATCTCCAGAACAAGGCAGAGTCCAGGAAATGGAACAAAATGAAAAATGAATTATAAGTTAGAGAGTTCCTTGGCCATTGGTGGCCTTACATCATAATATGATAATCTGGCCTGGGGTCATCGGTCAGTAACATGACAAGTCAAGAATTTTGAAATGAACTTTCTTTCCGAATTCCAGGGCAATGATTAATGAGCTGCCTTACAATTTAGAATGGTTTCATGCTGTACAATTTATAGAGTCATAGAGATACACAGCACGGAAACAAACCATTTGGTCCAACTCGTCCATACCGACCAGATATCCTAACCTTATCTAGTCCCACTTACCAGTCTTTGGCCCATATCCCTTCAAAACCTTCCTATTCATATACCCATCCAGATGCCTTTTAAATGTTGTAATTGTACCAGCCTCCACCACATCCTCTGGCAGCTCATTCCATACACGTACCACCCTCTGCGTGAAGAAATTGCCCCTTAGATCCCTTTTAAATGTATCCCCTCACTCCCTAGACCTATGCTCTCCAGTTCTGGACTCCCTCACCCCAGGAGAAAGACCGTGCCTATTTACTCTATCCATGCCCCTTATGATTTTATAAACCTCTACAAGGTCACCCCTCAGCCTCTGATGTTCCAGGGAAAACAGCCCCAGCCTATTCAGCCTCTCCCTATAGCTCAAATCCTTCAACCTTGACAACACCCTTGTAAATCTTTTCTGAACCCTTTCAAGTTTCCCAACATCCTTCCTGTAGGAAGGAGACCAGAATTGCACACAATGTTCCAAAGTGCCTAACCAATGTCCTGTACAGCTGCAACATGACTTCCCAACTCCTGTACTCAATACTCTGACCAGTAAAGGAAAGCATACCAAATGTCTTCATCATTATCCTATCTGCTTTCAAGGAACTATGAGCCTGCACTCTAAGGTCTCTTTGCTCAGCAACATTCCCAGGACCTTACCATTAAGTGTATAAGTTCTGCCCTGATTTGCCTTTCCAAAATGCAGCACCTCCCATTTATCTAAATTAAACTCCATATGGGTGACTTTGAACTGCCCTTGGGCAATTAGGGATGGGCAGATGGCAATAAATACTGTTCCAGCTGCTGATGTCCCCATCCCATGAATGAATGTTTTAAAACTCTCATTGTGTTGCTCTTGTAGTTGAATAGCCATGCCTCTCACCTCTTCTCTGATGAGCCACAACATCATTCAACAGTTTTTCATTCTTTTCAACATAAGGCATCGTGTAAGAGAGATAAATCTCATTGGTATCAATTCAAAAGGGAGAGCTATCCCTTGAGTACATAATTCTTTGAAATTTGCATCACAAGTAGACAGGATGGTTAAGAAGGTGTTTAGCATGCTTGCCTTCATTGCTTGGACCTTTGAGTGTAGGAGTTGGGATGTCATATTGAGGTTGGATAAGACATTGGTGAGGCCGTTCCTCGAGTACTATAGTTCTGGTCGCCTTGGTACAGGAAGGGTATTATTAAACTGAAAAGATTTACCAGATTTTGGTGGGAATGGAGGGTTTGAGATACAAATGTAATCTGGAAAAGACTGCGACTTTTCTCACTGGAGCTGAGGAGGTTAAGGGGTGACCTTATTGAGGTTTACAAAATTGTGAGGCGTATAGATAAGGTGAAAGATAAGGGTCTTTTCTCTAGGGTCGGGGTTGGGGAGGTTCAAAACTCTTTTTAAAGTGAGAGGAGAAAGATTTATAAAAGATGTGAGGGACAACATTTTTACACAGAGAGTGGTTCGTGTGTGAATTGAATTTCCAGAGGAAGTGGTGGATGTGGGTACAACATTTGAAAGATGTTTGGATAAGTACATGAATAAGAAACGTTTGGAGGGATACAAGCCAAGCGCAGGTAGGTGGGACTAGTTTAGTTTGGGATTACGGTCGGCATGGTATGGTTGGACCGAAGGGTCTGTTTCCCTGCTGTATGACTCTATGAGTACTCAATTATCTTCACCCTGATGGGACAGCTCAATGGTGACCAGTTCTTCCTGTGCTGCAGGCTTTGGGTTGATATTACTAATCTGACTTGTTTCATTGATGTGTGGCTTCAGGCCACCACCTTCCCACGTCATTTTGAATGCTAACACTGTTCCCAAATGCCCATAGTGTTTGAATATGTGGTATAGGGGAAGGTGTTTGGGTCATGATGGTGCAGTTGGAAATACATTTGGAAAAACAGGAATGCTTTTTATTAAATGTTTCAGCTGATAATATTGATAGTTAGTCATTGAAATTAAGAAAATACCCTGCCCTGGGCCCACATAGAGTGATTCCCCACCCACCTCCCCCACATTGTCAGAGTCAGGGTCAGGGAGACAAGGGAATGCAGTTTCCACCCCGATTGATGGGACAATACTAATTCTCACAAGACATCATGTAAAACCATTACCTGGCTGACACAGAGAGCATCTTTGAAATGATGGGGATGACAGGTGATGATTGCAATGTCTAAACTCGTCTTTTTTCAAGTATTTCGGTGACTCTGAGCCACACAACCACCGTTTCATCTCGGATCTGGATATTAATAGCAATATCGACCAGATTTGCAGTTCTCACACACAGTTGATGTGACCTTTGCCCCTACCTCTGAGGGATATATGGTAGAAGTTGAGCTAACCAAAGGCCATTCGCAAATTTCCCTGAGCAGAGGGAAAGTCCCGGATATGGCTAGAAGTGTTCAATTCTGATATTAAAGATTTCAAACCCATTGCTTATAAACCTCCCCCATTAGCAGCTTGTTTTCCCCAGTACTGATACATGAAGGAGAGAGTGGCAAGGCACACTGGAAGGGGCTCTCAAAGCTGTACAAGTATATTGCAGGAAAGAGCATGGATTGTTATGGGAAATCTAAAGCTGCCCAAATCCATCAGCAGTGGAGATGGTGGGTTATTGTGATAATGTCATGATATGGGTTTGCCCAGTCTTTTTCCGACAATAGGATTGATGCTTCAAACAATTTGCATCCTGCGTTAAATAAAAACAAACTGTAAAAAAAAAACAGTTTGGACCAATACTGTTGGTAATATCGCCAGTATTCCTGGCACTTGCTCCTGGTCTACCAGTCATATCAAGAATATTAGCTGTACTGGCATGGTTGCCAGCTTTACCGGTAGGACCGTATAACATTTTTGGCTACGTTACCAGTTGAAACCAGGTCTCCAATTTGCGAATGTAAACTGGATCTCCTGTTACCAGTATTACTAGAACTTCCTGGATAGTTAAGAGAGAAACAGGAAAGATAATTGACCAATGAAATAAACCTTTGAGTACATCTGTACATATTAGAATAGAATAGGGAAAGGTTAGCAGATGCATATTGTTTTATTTACATGTATTCGCAAAGCAAATTGAGGCAGGGGTTGGTGGACAACAACATGATTCGTACATTTTAAAATTTTAGAAACTCTAAGGCACGTGTTTTGCTGTTGACATGTGTAACTAAAGTGAAATGTTGCAGATTAGCTCTTTTGAATATTAAATTTCATTTGGAACATGTTAACTGCCAAAAATGGTTTTGCAGAAGGAAAATGCATCATTAGTGAGTTTAAAATCTGCTAGTTATGGATCAAGCAACTTAAAAATGCAAAGAACATCATTAAAACCCTATTCAGCAGCTCGAACATCATTATTTCAGGAGACATAAGCTGTCCTTGGACTGATAAAGCAGTTAATTTAATGTCAACATCGGAAAGGTTGCTGGAATTCTTACTCAAAGGTATAATATAAATCAAAACATAGTTAAGCAACGTCAACATGACTTGCATTTGCATAAAATAAGTTAACAAACTTTTTATTGAATTCTTTAAAGAACTTACAGAAAAATGGATAAGGTCAATGTGTTAAACAAAATCTATTTGGACTTTCAAAGGGCAGCGGTTGTGGAATCAAGGGACAGGCCGCAAAAAAAGGAGAGCAAGTAGCTGCTCCAAAATGTTTCCAGATGGATTGATGGGTGGCTGACTGTCAATTTTGCAGGAGGAGAGGCCTATAGAGGCATTGGATGAATCATTGCCAGAATGGGTGAGGGAGCCAAGGTTGGAAGGATGATGGTGGGAGGGAGCAGAGCCATTTGTCGAGATGGCGGTAAGGGAGAAAAGTCAAAATGAGAGGCTAAAGATAAGTAGATTGTGAGGCCTGGTGGTTACACAGCATCGAGTTTGACAGAATGATATTGATATTGTTATGGACCAGACCAAGCCCCTTGCAAACATATCAAGGAGGTTGCCTAGATCCTCACTTGATCTTATTTAAAGACAAGTGTAAGGTGTTTGTCCCAGATGAATTTCAACTGGTTACACTGAAAAGCACACTTTATTCTTATCCCCAGTTAAATACAAGCAAAATAAAGAAGAATTGGAATTACTTTAACTGTATGGGAAAACTTAACAGAATAGGAGATTATTTGACTTCTAAACAATAACTGTTCCAATATAGTAACATCCCATGAACACACCCTTGGCAAAGGCAAATTTAGTAAAAACAGATTGTCTCACAATTCTCAAGACAGAGAGAACTCCAGTTTTTTGCTGTGGCTAAGAGAGATGTACAGCAGTTTCCGCAATCAGCTTCAAAACCCCAACAACTGCTGAAAGCTAAACTAAAACCTGGTTCTGAGGGAGCCTGATACCACCCAGTCAGGCTGCTTCTATTGTTCCAACTTTTTAAAAAAAACATGGCCTGACAAGCTGTTTACGTTATTGGCTTGGGCAAGGTAGCTCACTATCTGTGGGTCAAAACCTCTCTTCCAAAAAAAGACCAGGACAAAATGCACCTCTTAAAGCCATAGTATGGTCACAGTATGTACAAGGGAATGTCAGCCGCTGGCAATGTGGTTTTATGGTTGCTGTGCCAGTGAAGTGTCATGAGAGATTGTCAATGTTTGTCTGGGTGCAGTCTTTTAAAGAAGGTGCAGTCACACAGGATGCTGGTCCTTCAGTAGATACCTGCTGACTGGCGAGTTGTTTCAAGAATGGCAAATGGTAAGATGGAGGTGGAATCAAACATGGGAGATACCATAGGGGTCAATGGGTAAATAATGTGGAGAGTTTGTTAAGATTGGACCAGAAAATGTGTCAGGACTCAGGATAAGACCCTTCAAAAAACTTGACAAAATGCAGTCTGAGCCAAAAAAGAACCAGGAGTAGGCCTCTTGGTCCCTTAAGGCTGCTTTACCTTTCAAGGGGGTTGTGGTTGGTCTGACATTCCTCACCTCCACTTTCCTGCCCTGTCCCTGTAACCCATGATTCCCTGACTGATCAAGAATCTATCTTTCTCTGCCTTAAATATACACATGGACTCTGCTCCTGCAGCTCTCTGTGGCAAGGAGTTCCAAAGACTCTCAATTCTGTGAGAGAAGAAATTCTTCCTCATCTCAGTCTTAAATTGGTACCCCTTTATTCTGAGCAAAAGTAACTACTGCAGATTAGAGTCGAGAGTGTGATGCTGGAAAAGCACAGCAGGTCAGGTAGCATCTGAGGAGTAGGAAAATTGATGCCCTTCATCAGGCTTTTGCCCAAAACACCGATTCTCCTGCTCTTCAGATGCTGCCTGACCTACTGTGCTTTTTCAGCACCACACTCTCGACCCCTTAATTCTGAGACTACGCCCTCTGGTCCTAGACTCTCCAGTGAGGGGAAATATCCTCTCAGCATTTACCCTGTCAACCCCTTGAAGGATACTTGTTTCAAAGAGATTCTTTAAAACTCCAGTAAGTGCAGCCCCAACCTGTTTAATCTTCACTCAGTACACAATCTCTCCATACCAAGGATCAGCCTCATCAACCTTTTCTGAACAACCTCCAATGAAATAATATCTTTCCTTAACGAAGGGGACCAAAACTGCTTACAGTACTCCAGATGTGATCTCACCATCACCTTGCAGTGCAGTTGAAATGCCCATCAGCCATGATTGAATGGCAGAGTGGACTTGATGGGCTGAATGGCCTTATTTCCACTCCTATGTCTTATGGTCTTATTGTACAGTAGCAGTAAGACCTCCCTACTCTTCCTGATTACCTAATGTATCTGTACGGTAAACTGTAAGATTGAATCTTGTGATAAAATGCAAGGCAACATTCATAAACTTGCAGAATGGATAGGTAGTCAGTAAATGAATAAAAATATAGATAACAGCAAGAGGGAACATTTTGCCTGAAGAATATGAGTCGAGGTAAAAGACTGTTTGGACAATAACAATCAAGGTAAAAGATGAAAGGGGCGACAGGATTAAAAAGATTTATCATTGCTGCATAAAGCATGACAAATAACAATTCAATACAGTAAACAAAGCACTCATTCAGTTTTGTACTCACGGGAATAGAATTAAAAACAGTGAAATTCTAATTACTGTGGGCTGCATTCTACAGAACACCAAAATCCCTCCAATCGCAACATTACCTGCCAACACTCCATCAGGCCAAGTTGGCAGGGGTGAAGCCCAGTTGCCATGGTAAGGGAACTGTTCCTGATATCTTCTTACCTGTACTTAAGTGGGGGGTAGGGTGGGGGGGAGCGGGGAGGCTGCTCATCTCTAGGTCAGCTCAGGCCCCAAAGTAGCCAATTAATGGGCCTTGAAGGGCTTCACCCAACTGCAGATAGTGGTAGGCAAAGACCAATGCCAAGTACTAACCAGAATTCACAGAGGGTACTCATGGCTTATCAATATGAGAGCATGCTTTCCCTTTGGGCCCCAGTACTGAAGTCTCCCCCTTCATTGAGGTACAGCTCCCCCTTCATCAACACAGTGCCCTTTGGTACAGTCCCAGCAGTGACCACTTCAAAAAATATGCTAGCCACTTGATTGGTTGTCATCTCTCAGTGTCAGCACCTGCTGGCCAATGGCTGTGGAAGGTCTGCTTCAGCCCAGCAACTGGTAAACAAGGATTGGTCAAGCTCAATGGGTACATCCCCAACACTGACACCAGTGGGTTTCCACGGTGACGGTGTCAAGATTGGATTGAACGATCAGCCCATTGGCTTGGCCAGGTCTCCACATTTTAAAAAAAGTTAAACTTTGAGTACCATACAAAATAAAAATGAACAGAATTGTCCCAGAAATGTGACTTTATAACTCTCATGTAAGACTGAACAGGATGAAAGATCGAAGGTGATGTTTTTTAATGGACACGATATGTTCGATATGGAGAAAATATATTCATTTTTCAGGGAATTCAAAAAAAACTTAGAGGCTGTTAACTTTCAGATGGTCACTATTAAATCTGGTGAGAATTCAAAGGGAGACTCCAAGGAATGTTTAGAATGTGGAATGCGCCACCTCGAGAGTAGCCGAAGAGAGCTCAAATGCATTTCAAGGGTGGCTACCTGAAGGTGATAGGAAAGGAATGATATGTTAATTGGTGACCATGACAGAGAATTGAAGGGGTAAGCTCCAAAGACCTTAAGACATTTGAACTACCTCAAGCTGAACCCAACATGGAGTACTGATTTGGAGATGCTGGTGTTGGACTGGAGTGTACAAAGTTAAAAATCACACGACACCAGGTTATAGTCCAACAGGTTTAATTGGAAGCACTAGCTTTTGGAGCGACGCTCCTTCATCAGGTGGTTGTGTACTCCACAACCACCTGGTGAGGGAGCAGCGCTCCGAAAGCTAGTGCTTCCAATTAAACCTGTTGGACTATAACCTGGTGTCGTGTGATTTTTAACTTTGTACATGGAGTACAGCAGCTGCTGCTACAAAAAGGAGTCATGATCCCTATCCCAATCCATTCTTCTGCTGCTGCCAGCATGCCCGCACAGCCTCTGCCTCAAACCTTTGGCTGAATAGATCCTGGGAAGGTCTGTGGGAAACTTTTTGCCAGATCATTCAGAGCAGATGATTTGTGACCCAGCGCAGATTACTTTGGCCAGTTTCCTGAACTTTACAAATCTCCAGCTAATTCCCTCTCTGCAGCTCCCAGTCACTCTATCACAAAACATCCTCCCTTTATATCAGGCGCACTCTATCTGATAGTTCTCAGCCCATCTGCTCTTTTGCTCAAGATATATCAATACTCATCGGTCCACATCAGCTCTAAACCCTTTTAGCTGGAACTGTTCTTTTCTCTTTTCAAAAAACATCCCTATCCTTTATTGGTTCAAACTGGATGGCTTTATATTTCCAATTTATCTGTGTACAGTTTAGCCCACTCATTTAATCTATTATTGTATCTGTATTTTATATTCCCATCGATACCACTTACAATGCATCAATCATTATGCCAAGTCCAATCTTGGATATATATTTCTTTAAATCATTAATGAATGTAATGACAGAGTAAGGCTCAGGGGAGGAGCTTTATGAAGTATGACTTGTCCCTACCTTCCAAATAAATATACCATTATCCCTATTCGCTCAGTTCTATATGCAGTCAATCTGTGAACCAATCATTTGTCTTCAATTCCCTGAATATCAATTTTTTATTAACATCGCATATTGTGGAGTCTTTTTGAAGGCTTTCTGGTTGTCACATAAACTTTTCCCTGGACATATTTAAATCAGATTTTCCTATGTCCATCCATGTGTGCACTTTGTCTGTTGCTCTGGACACACGCCAGTAACTTTCATTTTCACTTTATTGTATTCTTCTCTCTTTCCATTGGTCACTTTCATTTGTCACTCGTTCATTTCTTTACTGTGGGGACATAGTAACGTATAAACGTAGGAGTAGGCCATTTGGGAAAGCAATGGCCTAGTGGTATTATCGCTACACTGTTAATCCAGAGACCCACGGCAGAAGTAAGAGTCTAATGATGACTATGAATCCATTGCTGATTGTTGGGAAAAACCCATCTGGTCACTAATATCCTTCAGGGAGGGAAACTGCCCTCTTTACCTGGTCTGGCCTACATGTGACTCCAGACCCACAGCAATGTGGTTGACTCTTAACTGTCCTCTTGGCAACAAACACTGCGTCATTCCATGAATGAATTAAAAACTTCACCATTCTGTAAGATCACAGGTGATCTGCTTGTGGTCATGACTTCACTTACCTGTCTGCCCCACGTAACCCTCAATTCCCTCACCGATCAGAAATACATCTACCTCAACCTTTAAGCGAACCTAATCCGATTGCAGATTAGGTTCTGGAGAAGACAATTCCACACTCTGACAACCCCACAAAGAGAAAACTTTACCTCATCTCTGTGTTAAAAGGCCGATCTCTTGTTTTTAACCTGCTCCCCCTAGACCTAATCTCCCTAACAAAGGGAAACATCCTCCAGGTATCGACCCTATCCAGTCCCCTCAGCATCTGAAGCATTTCAGTATAAGATCGCCTGTTCGTTTTCTAAACACCTGGGGTAAAGGTTTAACCTGTTCAACCTCTCTTCAGATGATAATTCTTTCACCTTCAAGTGAACCTTCCCTGAGCTTCATCTGAAGCAATTTTATCCTCTTTCAAATAGGGAGACTAAAATTTACACTGTACCCCAGAAATGAAATAAAAACAGAAAATGCAGGAGATACTCCGCGGGTCTAGCAGCATCTTTGGAGAGAAACAGATTTAACATTTCTGATGGTAACTGTATGTCAGAACTCCAAATGTTGTCTCATTAAAACTCTATATAGCTGCAGCACAACTTCCCTATTGTCATTGTCCATCATACTTGCAATAAAGAACAGCATTTCATTTGCCTTCAGTAGCATTTGCCAAAAGGGTGTCCTAACTTAATACGATTCATTTACTCGGAAACCAAAATCCCTCTGTATCATTAAACTTTGTAGGCACTCTCTCTGTTTAAATAGGACAAAGCTTTTTTTAAAAATTCTTCTTGACAAAGTAGACAAATTTGCATGTATTGTGCTCTATCTGTTAAATTTTTGCTCACTCATTTAACCTGTCCATATATCTCTTCCTTGAGCAGAAATTCCTTCTAAATAATATTGGGATAGCTAAAGCTTTTGTGCTCAGCTTGTTCACTAATTCCAACTTCCTCTTTGATAACTCTCTGATGTTGAACCAGGCTGCTCTAAACCTTGGTGTCATATTTGAACATCAACTATATACGTGCACCATCACTAAATCAACTGATTTTTATCTCCATAAAATTGCTTTACTCTGTTCTGCTGGTGAAGCCCTCATTCCTACTTTTATTATCTCGAAACCTGGCTATCTCAACACGCCCGGTTGGCCACCCACACCTTATACACTGTGAATCTAAAAACTATCCAAAAGCCTGAGGCCTAACTCACACCAAATACCATTGACCCAATGCTCTCTGCCCTACACTGGCACCTGATTTTGCAATACTTTGAATTTAAAATTCTTGTCCATTTCCTCTATGACCTGTTCTCTCAGTATCTTTGTGATCTCCTCCACCTCCATAACGCCCTGACAAATCCATGCTGTGCTGACTCTGGCCTCTTGAACATCGCCAATTTGAATCACACCTACATAGTTACCCCGACCCTAAGCTGTGAACTGATCTCCCTATATCTCCACCTCGCTTTCCTCTTTAGACAGACTGCTTCCAAGCAGGGTCCTTGACCAAACCTTTGATCATCTGACTTAATATCTCCCTTAGCGAGTTTTGAGAAGATTTGTATGTCCTTGAGTGACCTAGTGGTATGTTCGGTTTTAAAATGATGTGTCTTCAGATGTTTGATTGCATTATATAGAAATACAAATAATTGTTGTTGTCAACATCCCCCTTCAGTTACATCCTCAAAACATTCAATTAAGTTCATTCAACGCCACCTCTGTTTTACCAGTCTGTGCTCAACCTCTGTAATCAGCTCTAATTTCTTAAGTACTGAACCACTCTATCCTTAATTATAGATTTTAATGACTTTCCTACGTGAAGCAAACAGGTCTCCAATTTTATATCTTTTTTTTCTCTCACCTTTCTTATAAGCAATGGAATTGCATTTGTCATTCTGAAAGGACAATTCCTGAATGGAATGGGGTTTGGAATTTCCTCGCCAGCCTCCTTTAAAACGTTTGGCTGAATACCATCAGATGTGACAAAACTCAGTCCTGAGTGCTGTTGTTAGTTCTGATACAGTTTTCTTGTTCGCCCTAAGTTCAGTGAGTCCCAGTAAGTGATTCATTATTAATTTCTCTGGAATGTCAAGCACATTATCCTCTTCCTCTCCTGTGAAGACTGCCTGAATAATTATTCAACATGTCTCCCATTGCCCTTTATTCATTTGCAGTTTTATTCACATTTCTTTTTAAAGGTCTCTCATTACCCTTGACTACTCTTCCTCTTCAAAACCAATTGTAAAAATCTTTTGCATTAATCTTGATATCCCTTAGGTTTCTTTTTAGCACTTATCATCTGCCCTGTGTTGTTCGATATAACTCTTCATGTCCCTTGGATCTATTCTCACACTTTAATTTGAGATTATTTTTCACTTGGAGAAAGTGAGGACTGCAGATGCTGGAGATCAGATTTGAGAGTGTGGTGCTGGAAAAGCACAGCAGGTCAGGCAGCATCCGAGGAGCAGGAGAATCGACGTTTTGGGCAAGAGCCCTTCATCAGGAATGAGGCTGGGAGCTGATGGGGTGGAGAGATAAATGGGAAGGGGATGGGGCTGGGGCGAAGGTAGCTGAAAGTGTGATAGGTAAATGGAGGTGGGGGTAATGGTAATAGGTCGGAGAGGAGGGTGGAGTGGATAGATGGGAAGGAAGATGGGCAGGTAGGACAGCTCATGAGGGCGGTGCCGAGTTGGAAGATTAGAACTGGGATAAGGTGGGGGGAGGGGAAATAAGGAAACTGGCGAAGTCCACAGTGATGCCCTGGGGTTGGAGGGTCCTGAGGCGGAAGATGAGGCGCTCTTCCTCCTAGTTTTGGGTGGTTAGGGTTTGGCGATGGAGGAGGCCTAGGGCCTGCATGTCCTTGACGGAGTGGGAGGGGGGGTTGAAGTGTTCGGCCACAGGGCAGTGGGGATGGTTGGTGTGACTTGTCAAAAATGACTGTTTTCTTTGGCAAGTAAAACCCTTGCACCCTTGTGGATACATAGGTCTGATATTAAGCTAAATTCATTTTTCAATATTTTCCAATCTTCCTCTGTAGGTAACAGCTTTTACCTATTTGTTACCATCAGTCTAAGTCTCGTCTTGGCAAAATACCCTACTCAAAATCTTTCTTTCTCAGTTCATTCATTGGATGTGAGCTGGCCAATATTTATTGCCTGTCCCTAGTTGCCCTTGAGAAGGTGAAGGTGATCTGTCTTCTTGAACCGCCACAGTCCATCTGGTGTAAGTAGATCCACAATGTGTGGGGAGGAAATTCCAGGATTGCAACCAGCGACAGTGAAGGAATGGCAATATATTTCCAAGCCAGGATGGTGATTGGCCTAGAGGGGAAGCTGCAGGTGGTGGGACTCCCATCTACCTGTATCTGCTGTCCATGTCCTTCAAGATGGAAGTGGTCAAAGGTCTGGAAAGTGCTATCTGAGGATCTTTGGTGGATTTCTGCAGTGCGTTTGTGGATGACACATCTATACACTGATGCTGGGGAAAGTGAACATTTAATTTAGAAATGTTGTAACTTTATGCCTCTCCTTTTCAGGCCTATTATTGAATGTAATAACATGATGATGATTTTTAACTAAATGCTCCTCACCATTAAATTATTAACTACATCTAAGACGAGTCTGGGTTTCTGCCTTAATAATTTTAAAGTAGATTGCTTCAGAAAACTGTACGAATTTACTTGAGAAATTCACTGCCTTTCTGAGTTGAAATCTGTGCTTCCCAATCAAGTTTGTCATGAAAACAGTATTAAGTTTGCTATAATTTCTGCCCTTTTATTCCTGTCAACAAGAGGTCTGTAGGCAACTGGAATCACAAACTTAAGTCCTCTCTTACACCCTCACTTCAAGCCACAGATAAAAAACACACAACACCAGGTTACAGTCCAATAGGTTTACATGGAAGCACTAGCTTTCAGAGCTTGTATTTCCAAATAAACTTGTTGGACTATAACCTGGTGTCGTGTGTGTTTTAACTTTGTCCACCCTAGTCTAACTCCAGCACCTCCACATCAAGCCATAAACGCAGTAACGTGTGGGGTTTGCACTCTTATCAGTGAATATTAGCACATAGTGCACTTGACCTACAGTATATTCTTCTATGTGAAGCATCACAGCTGAGTTTCAGACTATCTTAGGTTTCACAGCAACCTGATTCCTCAATTTTACTCCGAAAATCCCCAACTGGACCCTTACAAATCCAAAGGGAGAGTGGCTCCATCCCTTCCCACAGTGATTCTCAGACAACAGGACACCGCGTTAGGCAATGTTCAAGGCACTTTCCCATGTTTAAAGTGTTTAATGCCTTGCTAATGTGTGCTTCAGAATGATCCAAGTACTTCCTTGTTAATCTCACTTCTCCACAGGAGCTTGAAGGATGTCTCGTTCCTAATTATTCTCGTCATTTTTTCAGAGCTTTTCTTTTGTTAATTACAGGCCATTATTTCGCTATTATCTTTTGTAAAATTTAGCTGCATTTCTGTGCACTTGACTTGCCGGGTGTCAGATCAATGTGGAATTTTAATGCTGCAAACAAATTGGAAACACAGCAACCAATGGCAATGTGTGCGGCCCCTAGTGGGACCGGCTTCATCGACATTGAGTTGTGAGAGAGTCGGAGTAGATAATTCTCCACCTGATGCCAACTTCTCCTCTTTAATCTTCACTTTGCTTTTAGATTCTGGCATGACTGAAATGTCACGAAGAGCTCACATGGGAATATTAACAAAGTATGAATCTTAAGCCGTATTTTGATCGCACTCCCAGCTGTTCAAATTTAGCAGAACATTCACAGAATAGGAAATATTTTAGCACCTTCCGTCAGAACATTTATAAACCCTCATCTAAGCCTTCACTATGTTCAGACTTGCACATTCTGATACTCTGTGGCTGCTCTCTCCCATTCTCTACCCTTTGAGTGCCAATGCCACCAAAACCCAGGGCCCGTTGAGTCCAACCCATCCATCATTTGGTCCATTCAGTTGCCCCCATACTTCCAAGCTGTTCTGTTTGTAAGTCACATCCTTTATGGTGTCAGAACTCTGAAAGAAAAACTGAAAATGCTGTAAGTCTGTCTTCCCTGTGACCATAGCGGCAGAAATAGGCCATTCAGCCCATCAAATCTGCTCCATCATTCAATGAGATCACGGCTGATTTGATAATCCTCAACTCCACTTTTCCACATAACCTTTGCTTCCTTTACTAATTAGAATCTGATTTCAGCCTTTGTGGTAAAGAATTCCACAGATTCACATTCCTCTCAGAGAAGAAATTCCTCCTCATTTCCGAATGAAATGTGCAACCTCTTATCCTGAGATTATTCCCTCTGGTCTTAGATTTGCCAACCAGGGGGAAACAACCTCTCCAAGGTGCCTAATAAATTTATGGAAGAAATAAAGAAAGAACCATAGATGCTGGAAGTCCGCAATAAAATCAGACGTTGCCGGCAAAACTCAGCAGGTCTGGCAGCATCTGTGGGGAGAAAGCAGAGGTAACATCTCAAGTCCAGTATCTCTTCATCAGAACAAAGATCGAAGCATCACGTATTCAAAAAGGTTGCCAATGAGTACAGGCCCAACCTACTCAATCTCTCCTCATAAGGCAGTTCCTCCATACCTGGGTTCAGACTTCTCTGGACTGCATCCGATACCAATACATGTTTCCTTAGATAAGAAGACCAGAATTCCAGCTGTGCTCTGACTAGCACCTTGCATACTTTTAGAAAGACTTCCCCACTTTTATACGCCCTTTCCTTTTAAATAAATTGCCTTGCCTATTACCTGCCATTATGCACAAGGACTCCCACATTCCTATCTTTTACAGCATTCTGCAGTCTATTCCCTTTAAATAATATTCAGCTCCTCTATGCTTCCTGCCAAAATGCATACTTCATAGTTGGTGGCACAGTGGCTCAGTGGTTAGCACTGCTACCTCACCATGCCAGAGACCCGAGTTCAATTCCTGCCTGTCTGTGTGGAGTTTGCACATTGTGTCTGTGTGCATTTCCTCCCACAGTACAAAGATATGCAGGTTAGGTGAATTGGCCATGATAAATTCCCTGTAGTGTTAGGTGCATTTGTCAAGGGTAAACGTAGTGGAATGGGTCTGGGTGGGTTGCTCTTTGGAGGGTTGGTATGAACTTGTTGGGCCAAAGGGCCTGTTTCCAGACTGTCGGAAATCTAATATTTTCCCACATTATATTCTACCTGCCAAGAACTTGACCAAATATTTACTTTCCTCATACAAGTTATCACTAAATAATTGTGGCTCCAGCATTGATCCCTGTGACACTCCATTAGGTGCACAGGTGCACAGTTCCCTGAAAATGGAGTCACAGGTAAACAGGGTAGTGAAGAAGGTGTTTGACACGTTTACCTTCTTTAGTCAGAACACTGAGTACAGGAATTGGGCCATCATGTTGTGGCTGTACGGGACATTGGTGCATTTTGGAATACTGCATTCAATTTTGGAATACTGCATTCAATTCTGGTCTGCCTGCTATAGGAAAGATGCTGTGAAACTTGAAAGGGTTCAGAAATGATTTACAAGGATGTTGCCAGGGTTGGAGGGTTTGAGCTATAGGGAGAGACTGAATAGGCTGGGACTGTTTTCCCTGGACCGTCGGAGGCTGAGGGCCTGGACTCTTTATTGAACCAGGGTTGATCTCCTTGATCTTAGTTGTACAGTGTGGGATATGCCTGGCCACAGATTGTGGTTGAAGACAATTCTGTTGCTGCTAATGGCCCACAGTGCCTCATGAATGTCCAATCTTGAATTGCTAGGTCTACTTGAAATCTGTTGCATGGAGCATGGTTGGAATGATGCACAACTTGAGACAGGACAGAGAAGCAGCAGAGATAAGGATTGCTATTGTGCAGTGGTTCATAAAGTGGGGTCCATACCTTTGGCAGTCCTTGTATGGTCATTATATTTCTTTCTGCACATCTACCAAATCTTTGGATAAAAGCTGTTGGCATTGCATTACAAGCTATTGCTGGCCAGTTCCCTAGTGTTTCCTCTGAAGAGCAGGTGCCAGTGTTTGACTGGGTTGGACAAGGTCAAAAATCACATAACAATGGGTTTATTTGAGAACATTAGCTTTCAGAGCACTGTTCCCTCATCAGATGCTAGTGAGAGAGGAAGATCTTAGACATAGAATTTATAAGGAAAAGATCAAAGGTTCATACAAATTTTGCGAATTAATTGAACACACCTAAGATGGCTGTTAAATCTGTAATCAGTTAGAATGGAGGTGCATGTTTGGATTGTGTTATGGCACTGTAGATATGTACTGTCCCTTTAAAGGAGCTGAAATTTCTGGCTGGCACAAAGAGTTCTGAAAGATTTTAAAATGTAACAAATGAAACAAATAGCTGAAGCTATGTTGCCACGATACAAAAACAAATTCAAATCTAGCCAATCAGTTTAAACTGTGCCTCAGATACCAAAATCCAATCAAATTTGTATTTAGTACTTTGACAACATCGAACCAATGAACTGATCCAATGTTTCAGGGTATAAAACCAGACATTTTGAACAGTTGGAGAGCAAAGATAGCCAAGCCAGGACCAACAAGTATAGACTGCTAGGTGAATTGCTCTCTGAAAGTTACCTGTTCGTATGAAGACCTGTGAAGCAGAAGACTGAGGAGAAATCTACAGAGAAAGTTCGATATCTGAAGACGTCAATTGGGTTTGAAAGTGATTGGCTGTAAATTTAAGACGGAATTTATCGGATCAGTATTGTAGAGTGGGAAAGGTAGAAATAAGTTGAAGAGAAAGGAGTTATAAATAGTTGCTATTTAATTTTCTCTTTTGGGCTTAAAGAATAAAATTGTTAATTTTTACTCAAAATAGTGAGATCTGGGATCGTTATTTGACACTCAAAATTTAACAGATTGCGGTGTGAGGTGAATTTTTTCTGTGTGGCTGGTTTAAATTAGCAGAGGGGTTTGCCCGTGTCATAACAAATGATTAACATGCAAATCCCAGAATTTCTTCCAAGTCACTGCCACATAGACATTCTTTCTCTCTCTCTCTCTCTTTCTCACACACTCTCTCGCTCTCACACACGCATGCACACACGTGTGGGATGAATTTGCATTTGAGATACACTCCATTTTGTTCAAAAAACACACAATTTGTAGATAGTCAGTCAATGTGGCATTTTATAAACTCCTGTTTTGAAAATAAAGCCATTCTGACTCCAGTTTAAGACACAGACTCCAAACAAGACTTTACCTAAAATACATTGTCTGACCAGAGGTGCCACCTTCTTTATATTGATAACACCTTAAGTTATCTCAGGGCGGGAACTTGAAAGAAATTATGGGATTTTTAACTGATTAAAAACCCATCTTATGTGTGTGCAATTTGTTCACATGAGTTTTTAGATTAGATTCCCTACAGTGTGGAAACAGGCCCTTCGGCCCAACAAGTCCACATTGACCCTCCGAAGAGTAACCCACCCAGTCCCATTTCCCTCTGACAAATGCAACTAACACTATGGGCAATTTAGCATTGTCAATTCATCTGACCTGCACACCTTTGGACTGTGGGAGGAAACCCACACAGACACAGGGACACTCCACACAGACAATCACCCAAGGCTGGAATTGAACCTGGGACCCTGGTGCTGTGAGGTAGCAGTGCTAACCACTGAGCCACCATGCCATGTGGCCCTTTGATGTTTTCTTTATAAACTCTGTATCTCAGGTCTACCTCTCTCACTAGCACCTGAGGAAGTAGTGAGGCTCCAAAAGCTAGTGTTTTCAAATGAACCCGTTGAACTATAACCTGGTGTCATGTGATTTTTTTTTGGCCTTGTTCCTTCCTTTTTATTCCCTCTGTAGCTGTATTTCTGAAAGATAGTTCGTGCCAAGTTATCTGTTGCCTGGGTAGATGGTGTCAGATGAGCCACCTTTGAAAAGTTTGATGCTTTAAGGACTGAAAGCTTCATTCAGCAGTGATTAGTCTGTCTGAGCCTCTGCCCTCTCAGTAGATGAGCAGCCTGTAAACAGCACATCCGCTGTGGTATTTAAATGAGACTTGACTTCAGTAATCAGTTGTGTCTCTCACTGTCATCACTGGGCAGGGAGATAACATTCCACTGCAATTGAGTGTCTTTTCAGAGGCAGAAATGTGAGCGCTTATGAATAAAACATGATGTGGAGGAGCCTGAACAGGCCAGTGAACCCGAGACAGCAGTGGAAACATACTGTCTGAGACAGAGCCCTCAAATGTTTTTCAGTTTTATAACAATTGCAATCATCCTCTATTTTATACATAAATAGTTATTCTTCTGGCATGATGGAGGTTGGTTCCCTGGAGGCAAAGTAATCCATCAAAGTTCACTGAAAGTACAAAAGTGAAATATGAAATAATTTTTAATGTAAACTATCACTGTGAATGGGCATTATGTCCTATTCCACATTGACTCAGCGTCATAATGCAATTCTACAAAGACTGGTTCAACACCCACTTCTCTTATTACCAGCACAATTTCGTTCTCAAGCACCACTCAAACCAGACCCAGATATAAATTTAACAATGATTACCTTTTTTAAACTACTGAATAATGCATTTCATTTTCACAATATCATATGCAAATGAAACACAGTTAAAAACAGGCAAAACATTGTCATGTTCTTACAAAGATCTATCTGTGTGTCAGATTGATATTTAAAATATGATTCAGCAATATTTGTCAGATTAATTTGTGAGGAAAAAAAAATAAGGTTTTAGACTAAAACAACTTTAAATACAATTTTGCTATCTTCCAGCCTCCAATGAAAAGAAGGAACTTTAACATTCTGTTCACCTTATCATCAGTATTTATGTCAGTATTGTGTGATAAACAGATTCACCGTGAAACTCAGTTTCCAATATCACAGGACCACACCTCATTTTCCGTTTTCACCAAACTACTTTCCAATAATACCAAACTCCCGCATTCCGATAATACCAAACTCCCGCATTCCGATAATACTAAACTCCCGCATTCCAATGTTATCAACAAACACATCCTCCTAAATATGATTAAACAACCCCATTTCCCAAAGATCATCAAAGCCCCAATTGCCATTATCACAATGGTAAGGACTTAGACCGCCCTGATTTTAGGTGACCAACAAGTTTAAGAACAGAATAAAGTTTTCGCAAAACAGATCATGGATGATAGAAGATAAAGGTTTTCCCTACAGTGAGTACTTAGTATAGGGAATACACTAGCTGAAAAGGTGATAATGGAGAGATAAGACATTGTTGCCATTCTGTGATGGTCCAAGAATATCTCTCAATACAGCACAATCTCATCTCCCAATGTCACCAGAATAGCAGGATTGTTCAATAATTGAATGAACATATCAGAATCACAGAACTGGTCCAGACAGAAGGAGATCATTCAGCCCATCTTGCCTCTGTTATCCCATACCAATCTCCTGCCTTTTCTGCAGCGTCCTGCATTAATCTTATGATCCCAAAAATCTCTCAATGCTGTCTTGAATCCTTCATTGAACTTGTCTCCGTCACCTTTTCAGGTAGTGTACTCTCTATCTTAAATACTCACAGTGGGAATAAACCTTTATCTTCTATCAACCATCATCTGTTTTGTGAAAAGTTTATTCTGTTCTTAAATTTGTTAGTCATCTAAAATCAGGGTAGTGTAACTCCTTACCATTGTGAGTACTCTTTGGCACACACTGTACACCATACAGGCTGCAAGTACATCTCTGTCATAGAGCTGTGCCCACATTCTTTGAATGTTTGTATATTTAAATTGTATCTTTAAACTGCAAACTACAATTCCAAATTGACAACCTGAGAGTGGATGATTTTTTTGTGTATCAATGATTTTCCTTTCGGAATGGAATTCTATCTCTTCTCTAAATGGAAAGTGAGAAAAGTACATTGGTTTAACCAAGGAAGATGAACAGTACACATAACAGGTTCATCAACACTGGATGAAAGCTCCTGCCCGAAACGTCGACTCTCCTGCTCCTCGAATGCTTCCTGACCTGCTGCACATTTCCAAGCTCCACATTTTATCAACACTGAATAGTACAAAGGCTACAAGCCCTGGCAACATTCTGGCAACAGTACTGAAGGCTTGTGCTCCAGAACTTGCCACTCCCCTAGCCAAACAGTTCCAGTACAGTTACAACACTGACATCTACATGACAATGTGGAAAATGCCCGGTATGTCCTGTACATAAAAGGTAAGACACATCCAGCCTGGTTAACAATCCCCCATCAGTCTACTCTCCATCATTAGTAAAGTGATGGACGGTGTCACCAACAGTGCTAAGAAGCAGCACCTGCTCAGCAATAACCTGCTCAGTGATGCTCGATTTGGGTTCCACCAGGGCCACTCAGCTCCTGACCTCATTACAGCCTTGGTTCAAACATGGACAAAAGAGCTGAATTCCAGAGGGTGAGGTGAGAGTGACAGCCCTTGACGTCAAAGCTGCGTTCACCCAGGTGTGGCATCAAGGAGCCCGAGCAAAACTGGAATCAATGGGTATTAGGGGGCAAACTCTCTGCTGGTTGGAGTCATAAGTGGAAAATAGGAAGATGGTTGTGGTTGTCGGAGGCCAGTCATCTCAGCTCCAAGATATCTCTGCAGGAGTTCCTTAGGGTAATGTCCTAGGGCCAACCTTCTACAGCTGTTCCATCAATGACCTTTCCTCCATCATAAGGTCAGAAGTGGGGATGTTCGCTGATGATTGCACAACATTCAGCACCATTCGCAACTCCTCAGATACTGAAGCAGTCCATCGTCAAAGACAGCAAGGACTGGACAATATCAAGGGTTGAGTTGACAAGTGGCAAGTAAAGGCATGGTGGCTCAGTTGTTAACACTGCTATTTCACAGCACCAGGGACCCAGGTTCAATTCCAACCTCAGACAACTCTCTGTGTGGAGTTTGCACATTCTCCCCGTGTCTGCGTGGGTTTCCTCTGGGTGCTCCAATTTCCTCCCACAGTCCAAAGATGTGCAGGTTAGGGTGGATTGGCCATGCTAAATTGCCCATAGTGTTAGACCCATTAGTTAGGAGTAAATATAAGGTAGGGGAATGGATCTGGGTGGGATACTCTTTGGAAGGTCAGTGTGGACTTGTTGAGCCAAAGGGCCTGTTTCCACACTGTAGGGAATCTAATCTAATCTAAGACATTTGTGCCATACAAATGGCAGACAATGACTGTCAATCATCTAACCACAGCCCATGGCATTCAGTTGTGTTATTGTCACTGAATGCCTCAGTATCAATATCCTAGAGGTGACCCTTGACCAGAAACTCAACTGGACTCACCACATAAAAATAGTGGCTACAAGAGCAGGTCAGAGGCTAGGAATACAGTAATTCTGTGTAGGCTGAGGGAAACCCATCTCCCATCCCCTATCCTCACCACGTTCTACAGCCTCTTAAACATATAGTGAGGACAGCTGAGAAGACCATCAGGGTCTCTCCTCCCTCCATTACAAATACTTACATCACATGCTGCATCCGAAAGACCCCACACACCCCTCACTCAAACTCATCTCCCTCCTGCTACCTGGCAGAAGATATTGGAGCATTCCGTCTCTCATGGCCAGACTGTGCAACAGTTTCTTCCCCCGAGCTATCAGGCTCATTATCACTGGCTGATGGGATTCTTTCCCATCTGAAATTCTTTGCACGACTTTGAATTGCTGCTAGAACAATGTCTATTAATGATCATTCTCTTATTACAATGTAATTTGTGAGTTTTGCACTTCTTATGCACTTTATGCTGCCCTGTGTACGAGTGTGTTGTTTGTGCTGTCCATGTACCACCCATGGTCCTGGAGGAATACTGTCTCAGTTTTACTGTATCAGTTATATACGGTAGAAATGACAAATAAAAGCTACTCTCATCTACTCGACTCTCTCGCGCCTGACTCCCCAAAACCCCTTCACCATCGACAAGGTACAAGTCAGGATGTGATGGAATACTCCCCAACTCCAACGCAAGCAGCTTGACACCAGCCAGGACAAAGCAGCACACGTGAATGGCACCCACATCCACAAAATCCACTCCCTCCACTGACGCTCAGTAGCAGCAGTGTGTATTTTCTAAAGATACACCACAGAAATTCACCAAAGGTCCTCAGACAGCACCTTCCAAACCCATGACCATTTCCATCTAGAAGGACAAGTGCAGCACATAAATGGGAACACCACCCCCTGCAAGCCACTCTCCATTTTGACAAGGAAATATATCACAATTTCTTCACTGTTGCTGGGTCAAAACCCTGGGCACAGTGTTGCAATGTATCAGTGTCACAATATAATTACTTTCACAATAAGACAATGTTGCAATGTGATCTGTCAACCCCTATGGGCATTTGTGGGTCTACCCGACACTGGCATGGACTGCAGCAGCTCAAGAAGGCAGCTCACCACCACCTTCTCAGGGGGCAACTAGGGACAGGGAGAAAACGCTAGCCCCCTAACAATGCCCATATTCCACAAGTGAATGTAAAAATAATGTCCATTTTGATATAAAGAGTCTTGAACCATCATCGTCCCCTTTTTTGTTGCTTCTCACTTCGATAGATTCTTGTATGGAGAGTAAACACTACTTGTCCGAAGTCACTGCATGTAAAAGTGGCATACAAGAAGGAAACTGTGTTTTTATAGTGTCTTAGATTTCTCAGTTCAATCTAAAGCACTTCACAGGCAATTAACTACCTCTGACGAGTGGCCAGTATTGTAAGTGTGGTAAGTGTTGCAATATAATTACTTTCACAATAAGACGATGTTGCAATGTGATCTGTCACAATACTTCATAAGAGTCAATGAGATAAATGTGTCTATTTTTATTGTTTTCTTTTATGCTAGAATAACAGAAGGAAAACATTCCCCTTAGGCCCTGCCTTTCGTTGATTAAGAATCTATTAAGTCAGTTTGAAGGATGGAATCTTCAATACACTGCCTCAGTACTGAAATAAACACAATAATGAGAGTGTGTGGGAAGAGACTGTTCATGTTTAAGGTTCTTCCACAACTAAAGCTAAAGAGGAGTTGTCATCAAGTGGAAATGGAGAAGTGGAAATGGGTGGAACGGTGGCTCAGTGGTTAGCACTGCTGCCTCACAGTGCCAGGGACCCAGGTTCAGTTCCTGCGTCAGGCAACTGTCTGTGTGGAGTTTGCACATTCTCCCCGTGTCTGTGTGGGTTTCCTCCGGGTGCTCCAGTTTCCTCCCACCGTCCAAAAATGTGCAGGTCAGGTGAATTGGCCGTGCTAAATTGCCCGTAGTGTTAAGTGAAGGGGTAAATGTAGGGGAATGGGTCTGGGTGGGTGGTGGGTCGGTGTGGACTAGTTGGGCCGAAGGGCCTGTTTCCACACTGTAAGTAATCTAATCTAATCAAGGTAGCAAGAAGGATACAAAGGAAGCCCCCTATAGGCTGGAAGGCAGAAGTGACCAAATGACAAAAGGGTCTCTGCTACAAGGTCAAAGGGTGTGATAATTGGACAAGAAAAGACAAGAAAAGAAACAGCAAGTTAGAATCTGGCAGCAAGTTAGAATCGCAGGAGCTCAACTAGCCGTCAGTTAAAACAAATCAAAAGAAACTGAGAGACAACTGAGAGGAAGAAACAAACATATAAACAAAAGAATGCACAACAAGATGGGGGCAGAGGCTCTGATCGAAAATTGTTGAGGAACAAAAGTACATAGTCAAGAGATGAGAGACTGTTCCTCCAGTTATAGAGACATAGATTGTTGAGTCATAGAGTCATACAGCACTGAAACAGACCCTTCGGTTCAACTCCTCCATGCTGACCAGGTCTCTCATCTGCATAACTGGTTAAACAAGTAACTTGGTGCTTGTTACATTTGGCAATCTAAGTGTATGTTACATCTCGAGAGGTTACCTTTCATTAGTTGTGCAGCTGCTTGTTTGGAGAGAAAGTATCCATTACATTTATTTGGGTACTAGGTTTATCTCTTCATTTGATGCAAACTTACAAATGAACCTGCTCATATCAGTTCCTTCAAGTCACAGCACTCAAAGGGGTTAAAACATACCTTCTCAAAAACACAGCATGCTGCTGTCAGGTGAGATGTGAGGAAAGGGGGAGTTTTATCCCATACCTCTCCCTCACTGCAGAGACGAAAGGAAATCCCAGATGGAAGAGCAGAGCTTTTTGAAAGCAGATACTCTTGTAAGAGCAGTAGCAGTGAATTACACGTGAATTGAAAATTCCTAATAAAAGCAGAAATTGCATACAAATGCTCAACAGGTCAGGCAGCGTAAATGGAGAGAGAAGCAGAATTAATGTTTCAGCTCTTTCACCACAATTTAGAAAAGCCAGAAGTGCGATCAGATTATTAAGTGGGAGATGAGGTGGTGGTGAAGGGTTAGTGCTGATCATTGGATTGAACCAAATCAATAAATAATGTTGTCAGTTTGCACTGCAAATACATCCACTTATCACCTCCTGAAAGATTATTTATAAATGTGTGGTGATGGAAGTTGCACAGTCTCTGTTATCTCCGTGTCCTTACTTCTCACAAGTCATCGGAAATGAGTAAAATTATGTCAGCAATAGCAGGCTGACTGCACAGGAGCTGGCTCCGTTACAGTGGAAGATGGATGGCTAGTCTTGTCCTGTGTCTGGGCAAGTGATGTGAGCAAGGCACGTTTCATTTCAAGCTGGATTACTGCTGGCTCTTTTAGGCAGACCCTATAACGAAAGGTATTCAAACAATATATATGACAGTATGTATATATACTATAATGATAATATTAATGTGGAGGTGCCAGTGTTGGACTGGGGTGGACAAAGTTAAAAATCACTCAGCACCAGATTATAGTCCAACAGATTTATTTGGAAGCACTAGCTTTCGGAGCGCTACTTCTCCATCAGGTAGCCACCTGACAAAGGTAGCCACATATTGCTGCCAATAGACTCTCCAGATTCTGTAAGGTATACTCAACTATTTGCATGTGTTAAAGAAGCTCAGATGGGCAAATGGGAATTACAGCGCTCCAAAAACTAGTGCTGCCAAATAAACCTGTTGGACTATAACCGGGTGTTGTGTGAATTTTAACTATAGTGGTGAGAGGATTTCATTACGATGTCTTTGCAAAGGCTACAGAAAGTGAGTTACTATGACGACTCCAAAGATGAGGAATTGCATTTACGTGGATAAACTGAAGAAGGTACAATTGTTCTCCATAGAGCACAGAAGGCTAGACTTGATGGAGACCTTTAAAATCAGGTAGACTTGCGACAAATAAAGACAAATAAAGAAGAACTACTTCCTATGGCTGAAGGACTCGCAACTGAAGGACACAGATTTCAGGTCATTGGCAGAAGAACCCAGAAAGATTCCACATCCCCTAAACTGAATTCAGAAAATGGACAGAATTCCTGTGTTAACCAAACTGAATCCCCATGATACCCAGTGCCCAATTCCAATGCATCCTTCGATATGTGGTAATGTAACAGCACTGAGCAAAGCAGTAGTAGGAAAGCTATCCCACAACTACTCATGATGAGTTTAGTCAAATTGTCTAAAAGTAGAGTTTTTCCCAAATTCTGCTTACAGTGGGTTCTGGCAGCTGCTATTAAACAACCAATGAATAATGTTGGGAAGAGATCATACGCTGAATGGATGATGTATTGACACACTAGAGGACAGTCGACAAACACAATGAGAGAGTCCATGCAGTATTAAACTGTCTCTGAGCAACAAGTTTGCTGTCAATCATAAGAATGGGTTCTCCAAGAAAACCATTTGCTTTTTGGAATGCATTATTGACAAAGATGAGGTGCGAAAGAAGGTGTGAATGAATTTTCCACTCCAAAATGACCTGTCGAAATTCCTAGGCGTGGTGAACCAATTGGCATCATTTTTGTCTCACTCGCCAATGACAAATAAATCTTTTAGACAATTGCTGAAAAACTGCAAGAGTGATACTGGGATTTCCAACAGGAGCAACCAGATTGGTGTTGAAAACTGATGTGTTGTAGAGCATTGAGACATGGTGACCAACTATGTTGTTGGAAAAAGGGAGCGCATTTGGTTATATGGGCATGGTAAATATTTTCAGACTAAATCCTTGGCCAGAATGCTCTCAGAGGAACAGAGCAAAAACTATTGGTATCCCTTAGCGAGTTTTGAGAAGATTTGTAGCTCAGGTTGAGGTTCTGGATGTAGGTTTGCTCGCTGAGCTGGAAGGTTCATTTCCAGAAGCTTTGTCACCCTACTAGGTAACACCTAGGTATCCCTATTAGAAGGGAAAGTGCTGGTTTCATCTCTGGCTTGTAAGGTTTGTCTACGAGAGTAACCGCTGACAGCTTTACACTGTCTGTCTGACCAGCAACCCAAAACAGCCTATATCAAATTACACATGAACAAAGAAGATGGGAATGTGATGCTATTTTTTGGCAATACATCACAGGATGGCAAGACCAAAGGTTCAGTAGTTCACCACCATGACATATTTTGAATCTCTCCCTGTGCCATCTGTCAGCCTATTCCTCTCCCATCCTGCAGGCATCACGTTCACTGCAGTATCACCCCTTGACTGCAGACAGGCCACCCTCTACTTGCCCAGGCCTCAGACTGAGGTAAGGCAGCAACGTTCATACAGCTTGCTGTTGCTCCACTCAGAGCAGTTCTCATCTACACATTGCTGCTAATAGACTCTCCAGATTCTGTAAGGTTTACTCAACTGCTTGCATGTTACACAAGCTCAGGCACTGGAGGGTGGTGCTCAATAGCTCAGTATGTTTCCTGTGCCAATATAAACTGTGCAGCCTTCCCATCCCACCAGTTGTATTGGAGTCTGGAGTTGAGCAGGGGACTTTATAACTTTATTTACTCGAACAAGCATGCTAAGTGCAATCAGAACTGCAAGTAACGACAGTCCAACTTTGGTATCTTTTCATACAAGCAGAACAATTGAATAATGCACTCATTGTTACAATGCACTCTAAGAAATGGGAATTAGAAAATAATCTGGTTTTATCAGCATGCATCCAGCAGCAGTCACCTGTGTACAGAAATGATTTGGAGCTGCCGGTGTACAGAAAGGCATAGATCCAATAGTTTGCTGCAGAGATTTAGATTGCCATTAATATTCAATCTAACATAGATTTTTATTAAAAGCTTGCGCACATTTGCAGAAAAAAGGAACATAACAAAAGAAATGGAAGAACTCAATCAAAGAAGGGCTAACCAATGTCATGCTGAAATAAACTATTTTATATTACTAACCCAAAGGGTTAATTATCTCCATCTTGTTTCTAAGCCAAGGGGAATTAATGGGAGCTTATCACCTTCCTCTTAACAATACAACAGCAACAATGGAAGAGAATGTTGGTGTTTGATGGTGGATGAACAATGAACTGGATGAATGCTACTTTCCTTCTTTGAAGATGATTTCTTTGTCTCTATAATATGTTACCATGGAAACTGATAAATCATGAGGTGGGCTGGTAGCTGAAGCCAACACCATCCGATAGATGAGTCCGAAAGCCATATGAGTATAAAATCAACTTGGTCAGATGGACCGGGAAGAACAGTGAAGGATATAAGATGGATGACCTTCAGCGTTGCTACGTCATGTCTCCCAGAAAGAACAACACCCAAATTATTTTCTTTTGGGAGATTTTATTGCTTGGAAATAATAAGTGTACAAAACGTGTTGCAGCATTGTACTGTGGGAAACAATCCAGAAGAGTTATCCTGGTGGTCTGTTTACTCACCAATACTTTCAAACCAGCCGATCACCTTGTTAATCATGTGTGGGACGTCACATTTGTAAATTGGCTGATGAGTTTGCCCGGAAAACACAGTTTAATGTTCTGAAAGAAAAGAAGATGCCAATGATCGTGACGTAGAAATTCCAAGGGTGGAACAAAAGGAATTCAAGGCAAGAGTTGTGTGGATTTCAAAAAAACACCTAATTGTTGAGAACCAGATTCTTCTGAACACATTTCTGTGAAGTGCATGATATATAAATAATGTTGATATGGGTAGATTATTATTTTTTCAATGAATTCACTACTATTTTGCATTTGGGATATAACTGTGCATCAAACATCTGTCCTTATATTTGATTCAAACATCATGCTTCCCACAATCTTCCCACTGTTTGCTCCTTGCTCTAATCTTCTGCAATAACCCAACTCCCTAACCCATTAACAACAGGAGAAGAGAGTAGGGAGGAAGCAGATGTGATTCCTGGGGAATGATAGCTGTTGGAGTCACTACAATCAAAAAGGCAATGTTGGTTTTTTAGACCAAAAGCCTTCCTCCCTGTCTCCATGGATCTACCTCACTCTCTCCTAGCAACAGTTCCCTAATATGGATTGAGTTTCTGTGGCAAATTCTTTCACTGTATAGATTTAGTACTGAGGCAGTCCCTGCTCGTGTGGTGAACTGGAAGGTAAAATGCAATTTTATGTGTAAGGAGGCAGTTAACAATTGCACTCAGTAATTCCCAATTTGTGGACTGAGTGCACCATTATTCAGAAAGACACGACATATCTAAACATTGGCCAATTTGTGTTTAACAGATAGCATTTAAACAGTCAATAGGACGGCATGTACTCAGACTGTTCTGTACAAAGTTGAGAAAGACAATATATGGGAGTGCTTATTCCATTTGTTTGTCAAGGGGACCTCATTGATGTTATAATGCTGTAGGTTTTGCTAAGTGTGGAGCAAGCCAGTCTGGATTGGGAAGCAGACATTATGTCGGGTCTTGGGTCCACCTCACTGGGCATCAGGAATGGAGGAATTGAGATTCCAATGGAACAGGAGTTCAAAACTAGCCAGTGAGGTTCACCCACCCTCAATACGGACCAGAGAGGGACGCCCACACTCAATACTGACCAGAGAGGGGCACTCACCCTCAATACAGACCAGAGAGGGGCACTCACCCTTAATATAGACCAGAGAGGGGCACTCACCCTCAATAGTGACCAGAGAGGGGCGCCCACCCTCAATACAGACCAGAGAGAGGCACTCACCCTCAATACTGACCAGAGAGTGGCACTCACCCTCAATACTGACAAGAGAGGGGCACCCATCCATAATAGTGACCAGAGAGGGGCGCCCACCCTCAATACAGACTAGAGAGAGGCACTCACCCTCAATACAGACCAGAGAGGGGCGCCCACCCTTAATACAAATGAGAGAGGGGCACTAACCCTCAATAGTGACCAGAGAGGGGCACTCACCCTCAATACAGACCAGAGAGAGGCACTCACCCTCAATACAGACCAGCGAGGGGCACTCACCCTTAATATAGACCAGAGAGGGGCACTCACCCTCAATACAGACGAGAAAGGGGCACCCACCCTTAATATAGACCAGAGAGGGGCACTCACCCTTAATATAGACCAGAGAGGGGCACTCACCCTCAATAGTGACCAGAGAGGGGCGCCCACCCACGATACACACCAGAGAGAGGCACTCACCCTCAATACATACCAGAGAGGGGCGCCCACCCTCAACACAGACGACAGAGGGGCACTCACCCTTAATATAGACCAGAGAGGGGCACTCACCCTCAATACAGACAAGACAGGGGCACTCACCCTCAATACAGACCAGAGAGAGGCACTCACCCTCAATACAGACCAGAAAGAGGCACTCACCCTTAATATAGACCAGAGAGGGGCACTCACCCTCAATACAGACCAGAGAGGGGCACCCACCCTCAATACTGACCAGAGAGAGGCATTCACCATTAATATAGACCAGAGAGGGGCACCCACCCTCAATACAGACCAGAGAGGGGCACTCACCCTTAATATAGACCAGAGAGGGGCACTCACCCTCATTACAGACCAGAGAGGGGCAGTCACCCTCAATACTGACCAGAGAGGGGCACCCACCCTCAATACTGACCAGTGAGGGGCGCCCACCCTCAATACAGACCAGAGAGGGGCGCCCACCCTCAATACAGACCAGATAGGGGCACCCACCCTCAATACTGACCAGAGAGGGGCACCCACCCTCAATACTGACCAGAGAGGGGCACCCACCCTCAATACTGACCAGTGAGGGGCGCCCACCCTCAATACAGACCAGAGAGGGGCACCCACCCTCAATACTGACCAGAGAGGGGCACCCACCCTCAATACTGACCAGTGAGTGGCGCCCATCCACAATAGTGACCAGAGAGGGGCGCCCACCCTCAATACAGATGAGAGAGGGGCGCCCACCCTCAATACAGATGAGAGAGGGGTACTAACCCTCAATAGTGACCAGAGAGGGGCACTCACCCTCAATACAGACCAGAGAGAGGCACTCACCCTCAATACAGACCAGCGAGGGGCACTCACCCTTAATATAGACCAGAGAGGGGCACTCACCCTCAATACAGACGAGAAAGGGGCACCCACCCTTAATATAGACCAGAGAGGGGCACTCACCCTCAATAGTGACCAGAGAGGGGCGCCCACCCTCGATACAGACCAGAGAGAGGCACTCACCCTCAATACAGACCAGAGAGGGGCGCCCACCCTCAATACAGACGACAGAGGGGCACTCACCCTTAATATAGACCAGAGAGGGGCACTCACCCTCAATACAGACCAGAGAGAGGCACTCACCCTCAATACAGACCAGAGAGAGGCACTCACCCTTAATATAGACCAGAGAGGGGCACTCACCCTCAATACAGACCAGAGAGGGGCACCCACCCTCAATACTGACCAGAGAGAGGCAGTCACCATTAATATAGACCAGAGAGGGGCACCCACCCTCAATACAGACCAGAGAGGGGCACTTACCCTTAATATAGACCAGAGAGGGGCACTCACCATCATTACAGACCAGAGAGGGGCAGTCACCCTCAATACTGACCAGAGAGGGGCACCCACCCTCAATACTGACCAGTGAGGGGCGCCCACCCTCAATACAGACCAGAGAGGGGCGCCCACCCTCAATACAGACCAGATAGGGGCACCCACTCTCAATACAGAGCAGATAGGGGCACCCACCCTCAATACTGACCAGAGAGGGGCACCCACCCTCAATACTGACCAGAGAGGGGCACCCACCCTCAATACTGACTAGTGAGGGGCACCCACCCTCAATACTGACCAGAGAGGGGCACCCACCCTCAATACTGACCAGAGAGGGGCACCCACCCTCAATACTGACCAGTGAGGGGCGCCCACCCTCAATACAGACCAGAGAGGGGCACTCACCCTCAATACAGACCAGATAGGGGCACTCACCCTCAATACTGACCAGAGAGGGGCACCCACCCTCAATACTGACCAGAGAGGGGCACCCACCCTCAATACTGACCAGTGAGGGGCGCCCACCCTCAATACAGACCAGAGAGGGGCGCCCACCCTCAATACAGACGAGAGAGGGGCACTCACCCTTAATATAGACCAGAGAGGGCACGCACCCTCAATAAAGACCAGAGAGAGGCACCCACCCTCAATACAGACCAGAGAGGGGCACTCACCCTTAATATAGACCAGAGAGGGGCACCCACCCTCAATACAGACCAGAGAGGGGCACTCACCCTTAATATAGACCAGAGAGGGGCACTCACCCTCAATACAGACCAGAGAGAGGCACCCATCCTCAATACAGACCAGAGAGGGGCACTCACCCTCAATACAGACCAGAGAGGGGCACCCATCCTCAATACAGATCAGAGAGGGGCACCCACCCTCAATACTGACCAGAGAGGGGCACCCACCCTCAATACTGACCAGAGAGGGGCACCCAACCTCAATACAGACCAGAGAGGGGCACCCACCCTCAATACAGATCAGAGAGGGGCACTCACCCTCAATACAGACCAGAGAGGGACACCCACCCTCAATACTGAACAGAGAGGGGCACCCACCCTCAATACTGACCAGTGAGGGGCGCCCACCCTCAATACTGACCAGAGAGGGGCGCCCACCCTCAATACAGACCAGATAGGGGCACCCACCCTCAATACAGACCAGACAGGGGCACCCACCCTCAATACTGACCAGAGAGGGGCACCCACCCTCAATACTGACCAGAGAGGGGCACCCACCCTCAATACTGACCAGTGAGGGGCACCCACCCTCAATACTGACCAGAGCGGGGCACCCACCCTCAATACTGACCAGAGAGGGGCACCCACCCTCAA